>NC_133385.1:32665578-32714249 GCF_049309525.1 Garra rufa | reverse complement strand
ATCGATTTTTCTTTTATGCCAAAAATCATTAGCATATTAAGTAAAGCTCATGTTCCATGAAGATATTTTGTAAATTTTCTACCATAAATATATAAAAACTAGATTTTTGATTAGCAATATGCATTGCTAAGAACTTCATTTGGACAACTTTTATCTCAGACAAACATTGTCCTATTTTAACAAACAATATATCAATGGAAAGCTTATTTACTCAGCTTTCAGATGACATAAGAATCTCAATTTCGACAAATTTACACTTATGACTGGTTTTGTGGTCCAGGGTCACATATAGTATAAATACTCCATAAATATATTGTACACATTTACATATATAAAATAAAATTTATTTTAAAATAAAATTATTTTAAAAATGATCAATAAATAATTGTAATAATCACAAATATAATAATCTATTGCAAAAATATATCAGTCAAAAAAAAACTATTAAAACATTTAAATCAAGAATGTCAAAAATCATAATGAACAGAAAAATTAAATAAAAGTAAAATATATAAAAATTTTAAATGCACATACATGTATAAAAAAAACACCAATTATACCAAAAACAGAATTTTTGTAAATAAATAAATAAGAAAAAAAACTGTATGCATAACCTTTCACTTTTCTAAAAATATATATTTAAAAGACTGTATATTATATATTATAAAGTTTTATGTGCATATGGGCACACAAACATACATTTTTTGCATGAAAAATAAAATCCTTATTTTTGCAATTCCTTTTGGTGCCACTACGTACTTCAGCTAATAATTCTGAGTTATAAAATATCAACTTCTGAGCAACAAAATTGTCCTCCGGGAAGGTGAAAAAGCAGGAGATGAAGAGAGTGTTGAGAGAAAAAAGGGAGACAACATGAGAGCTAGGCAGCGGCAGACAGTCAGAGCATGTTTTGAGGTCAGTTCTGGCCAGCAGGGTTTTGTCAGAGGCTTCAATCTGTGCACCAGTATCATCAGTCAGGGCAAACATTACTGTTAAAAAAAAAAAAAAAAAAGTCATTACAGCCAGGCTGCAAATCCCATGTTTCTCAGCTGCTTGATTCCATCTGGACCGAAACCAGCTGGACAGCCAGTTTCCATCATTTATCAATCGTCTAGTCTGCTGAAGAGGAAGTTTTGCGGTGCACTTCCATTCGGACTGGCTCGAGAGCATGGAACAGTGTTATCAAAGAAAAACAGAGAGGAAAAAAGATGAATATACAAGAAGAAAAGGGGGAAAAGAAAACAAACTAAACACATACTGAGTAAGAATGCCACAGACTTAAAATGGAGGATAAATTCTTGTTCTTAAACTCAATATTGTTTTATTATCATGATCAACAAAACCTTAGAACATATTCTAAGAAAATCATTGTGTGTCAACATCGCACATTCCTAAATATCAAAATATCAATATCAATGCAGTTTTGAAAAGTGATGAAAAGCATTCCCACTTTCTAGCATGAAAATAAATGAGCAGAGGAGCAGGGGTTGAGCTGCGGGTTTGTATGTGACCCTGGACCACAAAACCAGTCATAAGGTTAAATTTGACAAAACTGAGATTTATACATCATATGAAAGCTCAATAAATAAGCTTTCTATTGATGTATGGTTTGTTAGGATAGGGCAATATTTGGCTGAGATACATCTATTTGAAATCAGAAATCTGAGGATGCAAAAAAATCAAAAAGACTGAGAAAATCACCTTTAAAGTTGTCCAAATTAGGTTCTTAACAATGCATATTACAAATCAAAAATTAGATTTTGATATGTTTACAGTAGGAATTTTACAAAAAATCTTCATGGAACATGAACTTCACTTAATTTCTCAATGATTTTTGGCATAAAAGAAAAATTGAAAATTTTGACCCATGCAATGTATTTTTGGCTATTGCTACAAATATACCCCAGCGACTTAAGACTGGTTTTGTGGTCCAGGGTCACATATGAGAGAGTTTTGCGGGGTAATCCATCATAAAGCCATCATGTTTCATACTTTGAGGTGGCTATATGGGGATGTATTTAAAGCTGTAAAAAAAAAAAAAAAACAGAGGCCAGATTGACAACAGCATAATAGTTAAGCGGCAAAATGGAGATTCTGGGAACAATTACAGTACGGTAGTTTGGTTATACATGCCAGCTCTGTATCGACACACAGGAAACTCACACACAGGTGGCACTCATACAGTCAAAAATGTTTGTGCTGCGAGAAAAGCCAGATCTTGTTATGCATGGAGGATTTTTAAAAAGCAGTCTGTTTAAAAATGAATGTACTGTAATTAATTCAAATCACCCTCATGTTTCAAGAATATTCTGGATTTTTGTTTCAATATAGTGAAAATGAATAGGAACTGGAAGCTAAAACATCGGAAAAGAATAAAATAGGTCTTTATGATTCATTAGCTATGAATAGAACTGCGACTAGATCATAGTTTAAATCTGTAATCATATTAATCAGACTGCTTTTGCGGACTGGATCAAGTGATTCATTGAAATGTTCTGACTCAAAAGTATGATTCACTGATGAATCAGACATTATTTTGCTCTAGGAGCGCAAAGGCAAATATGAAGATTTTCGGCGAATAATGATTATATTAGTTTGTTCTTCACACAAGACTAATGCACGACTTCAAAACTTTTTTAACATAATGACGTATGTTTGGAAGCTTAAGTTTAAAATCAGAATTCCTAGGAAAAAAGTTAGAATTGTGATGTTTAAAATCAGAATTTGTAGGGAAAAAAGCCAGAATTGTGAAGTTTAAAATCAGAATTCCTAGGAAAAGCTAATAACTGTGAGGTTTAAAATCAGAATTCCTAAGAAAAGGTCAGGATTGTCAGGTTTAAAATCAGAATTCATAGGGAAAAAGTCAGAATTGCAAGGTTTAAAATCTGAATTCTTAGGAAAGGCTCAGAATTGTAAAGTTTAAAATCAGAATTCCAAAGGAAAAGTCAGAATTGTGAGGTTTAAAATCAGAATTCCAAGGAAAATGTCAGAATTGTGAGGTTTAAAATCAGAATTTCTAGGGGGAAAAAGCCAGAATTGTCAAGTTTAAAATCAGAATTCCAAAGGAAAAGTCAGAATTGTGAGGTTTACAATCAGAATTTCTAGGGGGAAAAAGCCAGAATTGTCAAGTTTAAAATCAGAATTCCAAGGAAAATGTCAGAATTGTGAGGTTTAAAATCAGAATTTCTAGGGGGAAAAAGCCAGAATTGTGAAGTTTAAAATCAGAATTCCAAAGGAAAAGTCAGAATTGTGAGGTTTAAAATCAGAATTCCAAGGAAAATGTCAGAATTGTAAGGTTTAAAATCAGAATTCCAAGGAAAATGTTTAAAGTGGAAATTCCTATGAAAAAAAAAATCAGAATATGTTTAAAATCAGAATTTCTAGGGAAAAAAGCCAGAATTGTGAAGTTTAAAATCAGAATTCTTAGGAAAAGCTAATAACTGTGAGGTTTAAAATCAGAATTCCTAGGAAAAGCTAATAACTGTGAGGTTTAAAATCAGAATTCCTAAGAAAAGGTCAGGATTGTCAGGTTTAAAATCAGAATTCATAGGGAAAAAGTCAGAATTGCAAGGTTTAAAATCTGAATTCTTAGGAAAGGCTCAGAATTGTAAAGTTTAAAATCAGAATTCCAAAGGAAAAGTCAGAATTGTGAGGTTTAAAATCAGAATTCCAAGGAAAATGTCAGAATTGTGAGGTTTAAAATCAGAATTTCTAGGGGGAAAAAGCCAGAATTGTCAAGTTTAAAATCAGAATTCCAAAGGAAAAGTCAGAATTGTGAGGTTTAAAATCAGAATTCCAAGGAAAATGTCAGAATTGTGAGGTTTAAAATCAGAATTCCAAGGAAAAGGTTTAAAGTGGAAATTCCTATGAAAAAAAAAAATCAGAATATGTTTAAAATCAGAATTTCTAGGGAAAAAAGCCAGAATTGTGAGGTTTAAAATGTGAATTCCACGGAACAACTCAGAATTGTGAGGTTTAAAGTGGGAATTCCTAGGAAAAAGTGGGAATTCCTAGGGAAAAATTCAGAATTGTGATGTTTAAAACCAGAATTTCTAGGGGGAAAAGCCAGAATTGTGAGGTTTAAAATCTGAATTCCTAAGAAAAACAAACTGTATTTTTTTTGGGAAAAAAAAGTCAGAATTGCAAGGTTTAAAAATTAGAATTCCTAGGGAAAAAGGTCAGAACTGTGAGGTTTAAAGTGAGAATTCCTAGGGGAAAAGTCAGAATTCTTGCAATTACAATTTAGGTTTTGGCTTTTAATACATGTGGACCACTTTTAAGATGCCTTTAGCGTGACTATAATTGCATTAAAAAAATATGAATATAACACTCTTCTTTTATATTCCACAGAAAAGGAATTTGGATAAATCATGACAATTTTCATTTTTGGGCTGAACTATTTGTTGGAAGTCACATTTTTTCAGTTAATTGTTTAGAAGTTTAGTTAATTCTAGCAAGCACATAAACAACCCCCATTCACTTTGATTTGTCCTTTTCCGCCCTTTTCCTCATTCCCGTTTGTTTTAAATCAACATGCAAGAGCCGCAAACGGCTGTTTGCATTTGAACTGTTGTTTACATTTTCAGACAACCCACTGACATCACCGGAAAGAGGGTCTGATGACCGCATTTTGGACAATATGAACTCTTTAAAACAATGGGAAACAGTCCATTGTGTCGGTCATTTACTGTGAAAGGGGATTTTGCGGTTCGCTTTAGTGGGTTTGATGAAATATTGACATGCTCATTTTCACTTGAAGCTGTTCCTGATTTCTAGTAATTTAAGTCTAGCTCTGAGTCATGTGAACATGGTGGATTGATTACTAAAATGCTGACAATGATGTTTAAATTGTATTCTCTCGCTCAGTGACACCGCTTTTGTCTAGTCGAGCAACGCCTATTAACAAACCCTGATGTAACGGCTCACTTTCCTAGAGGCAGCTGCACAGACTCAACCAAATTTTTGTTCATGCTGGCACAATTAGACCTGTTGTAGAAATCCAAAAGCACAACGCACTTGTTGTTTTGCTGGTTCATCTCATCTTTACTGACCTGATCTAACGTTTTTACAGTGTCAGCACTGTAACTGCCTATGCATATTGTGTTTTTAAGGCTCTTGAGGCCTAACTTTTGCATTATTTACAATTTGATAGGAAATTTCCACTTGCATGATGTATTAACTGACATTTTAAGCAAGCCGATTTACAAAGCGTCAGCACTGCTAATTCCAGTCATGCAAATACAGCTACCATCTTACAGCTTATTTGAAAAGGGAAACCCTATAATTTAAAAGCTATAATTAAATTATGTTATTAGCAATAAAAAATGCAACCATCAATTACACTACCAGTCAAAAGTTTTTGAGCAGTAGTCTTTTCTGCTTACCAGAACAATGTTACGAAAGCGTTTTATTTCAGATAAATGCTGTTCTTCTCAACTTTCTATTCATCAAAGAAACCTGAAAAAAATTCTACTCATCTGTTTTCAACATAATAATAACAATAAATGTTTTTGAGCAGCAAATCAGAATGATTTCTGAAGGATCATGTGACTGGAGTAACGGTGTTAAAAATTCAGCTTTGAAAGCACAGGAATAAATTACATCTTAAAATATATTTAAATAGAAAACAGTTATTTTAAATAGCAAAAATATTTCACAATTTTACATTTTTTGCTGTAATTTGGATCAAATAAATACAGGCTTGATGAGCAGAAGATACTTTTTTAAAAAATTAAAAATCTTACTGTTCAAAAACTTTTGACTGGTAGTGTATTTATATATATTCAATTAATATTTATTTCAATCAAATTAAATATGTTTTTTGTCACTATTTAAGAATATCACTGTATAAAATCTAGGGCTGTAACTAAAAAATATTTTGGTAATAGAGTAATCGGTCGATTATTTGGATGATTAATTGAGTAATCGGATCAATTTTTGTGGTAATAAAAACAGACCTAAGCAAACAATAGCCTTTAAAATGACTTAAAATACATATAGCAATACGGCAGTAATTGGTTTATGCAATCTATGCAAAATACAATCAAGGATTTTTTTATAATAGAGAATGTATGACTGCACACATAAAATCACTTTGCATGTTCTTTCTTTGTGAAACTCTGGGGTTTTGTTTATGAATTATATGCATTTTGGGTACATTTTGTCATGCCAATATTTTAAAAAGACTCAAAATAATAGAAAAGTTTTATATTTTTTAGTGCTGTGCATTGATTAATCATAATTAAGCGCATCCAAAATAAAGTTTTTTCAGAATATGTGTGTGTGCTGTGTATATTTATTATGTATATATAAAGACTGTGAGGTTTCAAAAACAACATTCCTAGGAAAAAAGTCACAATTGCAAGGTTTAAAATCAGAATTCCTAGGGAAAATGTCAGAATTGCAAGGTTAAAAGTGGGAATTCCTAGGAAAAGTAAGAATTGTGAGGTTTAAAGTGGGAAATCCTAGGAAAAAAAGTTGGTTTGAAATCAGAATTCCTTGAAAAAAGTCAGAATTGCAAAAAAAAAAAAAAAAATCAGAATTTAAGCCAATTAAAAAGCCAATTTTCAGGTAATTTATCATAGAAATATAGCATTTATCACCTTTAAACATTCACAGCATCACCTATCACCCCATTAGCATAAAAGTTTGCATACTTAATTAAAATCACGTTGCATGTTGTTTCTTTGTGAAACTCGGGGTTTTGTTTATTAATAATAATTTGGGTACATTTGGTCATGCCAATATTTTAAAAAGACTCAAAATAACAGAAAATTTTATATTTTAATAGTGCTGTGCAACGATTAATCGCATCCAAAATAAAAGTTTTATCATAATATACAGTATGTCTGTGTGCTGTGTATATTCATCATGTATATAAAAATCCGAATTCCTAGGGAAAAAGTCAGAATTGCAAGGTTTAAAATCAGAATTCCTATTGAAAATTGCAAGGTTTAAAATGGGAATTCCTAGGGAAAGTAAAAACTGTGAGGCTTAAAGTGGAAATTCCTAGTGAAAAAGTGTCAAAATGTAAAAAAAAAAAAAAAAGTCAGAATGTAAGCCAATAAAAAAGCACATTTTCAGGTAATTTATCATAGAAATATAGCATTTATCAACACATTTACAGCATCACTATCACCCCATCAGCATAAAAGTTTGCATACTTAATTAAAATCACTTGTTCTTTCTTTGTGAAATTCGGGGGTTTTGTTTATGAATTATATGAGTTTGGGTAGATTTTGTCATGCCAATATTTAAAAAAGACTCAAAATACAAAAAATGAATATATTTTTTTATAATATAATTTATATTATTTTATAATAAAATTTATATTATATAAATATATTTAATATGTAAACATATTTTTTCTTAAATATAGGCATGCGTGTGTGTATTTATATACACAATAAATATACACATACATTATGTACACAAAAACTTTTATTTCTGATGCGATTAATTGCGATTAATCGTTGCCTAGCACTAAAAAGTTATTGAATTTTTCTAATATTTTTAATCTTTTTAAAATACTGGCATCACCAAATGTACCCAAACACATAATTAATAAACAAAACCCTAGAATTTCACAAAGAAAGAACATGCAAGTTGCAACGTGATTTTGATTAAGTGTGCAAATGATTAATTTTTTATAATTACTAACCTAAGAAATACAGAAAATAACGACAGCAAAAAAACAGGATTACCATAAGTAGGTTTTTTAAATCTAAAATATTTGACTTGAACAAAAATCTAAAATACAGTGCGACCAGAGTAGAGATTCACGACTAAATGACTCTTATGAGCCTGTTTAATGAATCACTCATGACAACTCAAAAAATTCATGATCTGAATCACAAATTATGAATTAAATGAACTGAATTAGTCTGAATGTTACTGAATCAACATATTTCTATAAAATACTCCTGATGGGCCAAAATAAGTACTCAATTGATTATTTGTGAGCAAATGACTCTTATGAATCAGTTCAGAGAATCAACAACACAAAGCGCAACCAGTGTAGTCCAATTCAACAAACAAATGACTCTTGAATCAACTGAAATGACTCACAAACTAACTAACGCTGCTGGCAAATTTCACAGAATGAACTCACTGAACCAGTCGGTCTTACGGAATCAACATCTGACTTGCTTAATAAACTTCAAGATTCTTGTACTTTCAGTGAAGCTTTGAGTAGTAAATTTTCATTAAATTTAAATACAATCACTGGCTATTCAAATGACAATATGTAGTCAAGGATATATGCTTCTACGAGAAATTCGGTGAAAAACAGCGCCTATTTTACAATGCATTACTTTTATTTAAATTAATTGCACTAAATTGAAACGTTAAAACTCACACTGACAGCCGAAATTTCACATAAAGCATGTGTGTCTGGGTATTTATCACATAATGGCCCCTCAGCTAAAAGCATCCTTTAAATGCATCTGTCTCGCATCAGCACACATTAGCGGATATGCCAAAAACCAGGCAGAACGCTGGAGCTGGTTTCAATATTCTCTCCCTGAAGTAAAGCTGACAGAGCTTCGGTCTCACAGACTGACTGTTTCGTCATCGCACCGAGAGAACACTACGTCCAGAGCTCAACAACATAATGACATCAAACTGGGTCATGCTACATGCTGCGAAGAACTCAAGAGCACTGAACTTTCAGATCGCTGCTCGCAATCATATAGCTAGAGGTTGCACAACATAAACCGTGCATGAAGCATGCTCGCATATTTTGTGCATTTGTTCATGACAGAATGCAGTATGAAGACAAATTCAGTTCTTATTGAGATCCACAGAGGTCACATAGATTGGAAGTTTCTATTCGTCTATTCGGGGATCTAAAATCGGGATTCGGCAATTTAAACTTTGAAGATCATGAAAGGACAGTCTGTAACAATGGGAATCACAATGACAGACTAATTTCCTTTACAAAAACAAACAGCTTGCCTGAGAAATTCCCTCTTGTAAATATTTTGCTTTAGAAAAAAAGAAAAAAAATCCCTTTGAGAGAAAAATACTCAGTATGACGAGACTTTTCAACTCTGCAAGGGTTATTTATAGTATATATTTATTATTATTACAATTACAAATATATTTTCCTGTACCAGTAAAATGTTTAATGTTTTTTTAAAGAAGTCTCTTCTGCTCATCAAGCCTGCATTTATTTTATCCAAAGCACAGCAAAAACAGTAAAAATGCATAATATTTTTACTATTTAAAATAATTGTTTTCTATTTGAACATATTTAAAAATGTAATTTATTCCTGTTATTTCAAAGCTGAATTTCTTGCATCATTACTCCAGTCACATGATCCTTCAGAAATCATTCTAATATTTTGATTTGCTGCTCAAAAACATATTATTATTATGTTGAAAAAAGCTGAGTAGATTTTTTTCAGGTTTCTCTGATGAATAGAAAGTTGAGAAGAACAGCATTTATCTGAAATAGAAATCTTTTGAACATTCATCACTTTTCATCAATTTAAAGCATACTTGCTAAATAAAAGTATTAATTCCTATCATTTCTTAACCAAAAAATAAATAAATAAATGATACTGACTCCAAGCTTTAGAATGGCATAGTGTATAATGTTACAAAAGCTTTTTATTTCAGATAAATGCGTATCTTTGTATTTATCTTTCTTTAAAAAAAAATGCATTCAACTGTTTTAAATATTGATAATAAATAATTCTTGAACCGCAAATCATCATATTAGACTGATTTCTGAAGAATCGTGTGACACTGAAGACTGGAGTAATGCATGCTGAAAATTTAGCTTTGATCACAGGAATAAATTACATTTTAACATATATTCAAATAGGAAACGGTTATTTTAAATTGTAAAAATATTTAAAAGTTTTGCTATTTTTGATGTACTTTGGATTAAATAAATGCAGGCTTTGTGAGAAAGAGAGACTACTTTAAAAAACATTAAAAATCTTACTGTTCACAAACTTTTGACTGGTAGTGTATGTCAATTATATTTATCATAAATATATTAATAAATAATTTACAATTATCTCTGGTGACTGATATTTGCTTTATAATTATAGTTATAATTATACAGCTTTTAGTAGTTTGATATAGTCATATACATTTCATGTACTGTATTTATCCTATTTTTTATGATTATGTGAAAATTAAGTGTTGTTTAGTTGGAGGTCTAAAGGAATAGTTCACCCAAAAATGAAAATTTGCTGAAATCCTTAGTCAATCCGAGATGTATGCAATTTTGTGTCTTTATCTGAACAAATTTGGAGAAATTTAGCATTACATGACTTGCTCACCAATGGATCCTCTGCAGTGAATGGGTGCCGTAAGAATGAGAGTCCAAACAGCTGATAAAACCATCACAATAATCCAAACCACTCCAGTTCATCAATTAACATCTTGTGAAGCAAAAATGGTGTTTGTTAGAAACAAATCCATTAGGATGTTTTTACAAATCCTTGCTTCATAATATTGTTTTCTCTTCTGAAAAAAAAAGACATCTTGTCTGAATCAGGAAATATGCAAAAAGCACAGTTTAGAAATGAAAACAGTCTAAAAACAGTTCTAAACAAATATATCAGTGGATTTTGATGTGAGAAGACAACTGGATGGACTTCTTTACTGGATGAAGCGTTATTATAGATTATGGACTTCATAATTTTGTCCAAAAGCAACCGTTTTAAGTTTAAGAGCTTTTTTTTGAACAATAGACTGGAGTGGTTTGGATCACTTGTGGACTATTGCGATGTTTTTATTAGCTTTTTGGACACTCATTCTGACGGCACCCATTCACTGCAGAGGATCCATTGCTGAGCAAGTGATGCAATGCTACATTTCTCCAAACACGGACAGTCTGAGGGTGAGTCATTTCAGCGAATTTTTATTTGTGAGGGAACTATTCCTTTAAGGTGGAGACTACAAATTGCTTTCTAAAATTAATCTAAACCAAAAACTAAACAAAACCATCACATAAGAGGGGAAAAAGTGTCACACACAAATTCTCTCCGATCACACGGACTACATCATGGGACGCTTTCATTAAGATGGACTGAAAGTGACCTTTTGTGGGGTGTGGAGTGACCCATGGGGAGAAAGCTATTCGTTCCTGGTCCAACTTCACCAAGCATCTACGTAACTGCTTACAGAACAGCAGACGTTTCCCACAAACATCCCCAGGTGTTGACGCTACCTCGCATTTTAACATGTGGCCTCCAAACAGCTTAATACCCATCCACTTAGACCTAGTTAGAAACAGCTTTCCACATCCACGGCAACTACTGCAGACCTGAAAAGTGGAGTCAAGGCCAAGATTGTTATGTAAATCCAGTACTAGCAAATGTATCTGCAGTTGTCTATCTTGCGTACTGAGTGAGCTGGAGTGGACTTGCCATTGTCTATTTATTATGTCATTAATATTGAGGCATTGTATTTTCAGTGTTTTCACAATTGCTCAGACAAAATATCCTTACAAATACAAATAGCATATCACTGTTTACAGTTTATGTGAAGGCATCTATCACTATTTGCACTTAGTGCAAACAATGAACGGTGTTTGTTGATATTTACACTTGGTTCAAACAGCCACTATTTACATTTGCGTAAACAGCATCTACATTTAAGTCTAAATAAGTGATTATAAGCGAGTTGTTTTTCATTCGGGTTCGTTTTAAGCCTAAACGTCGTTTTACCTCCTGACTCCAGCGTCCCGTGGCGTCCTTTCAATGGAAAGCAGCGTTTTTAAACTCTGCTCTCGTCTCCTGCGCTGTGTGATTAAACAAACGCATGTGCTCATCTCTTGAAGTATCTTATTGACAACGCTGCAAAAAATAAGGATGACTAATGTTTCAAATATAACATTTTACCTCAGTAAAGCCTCTTTTGTACAGGTTCTGGCGCGGTTGACTGATTCTGCATACTTTAACAGCTCGGGTTAATAAACTGGTTCATTTGATTCATAAACCCGACTCGATTCTTTTGAGTTTGTTCGCTAAAACATACTTTCGGATTCATTCTTTGATTCATTTAGTGACCACTGTCGCAGTTTGAACTGTTGGTTTTTTATTCATAAACTCAGCTCGATTCTTTTGAGTTTGTTCGCTAAAAACATACTTTCGGATTCATTCATTGATTTATTTAGTGACCAATGTCGCAGTTTACTAACTGTTGGTTCTTTTGATTCATAAATGCGACTCGATTCTTTTGAGTTTGTTGGCTAAAACATACTTTTGGATTCGCTCATTGATTCATTCAGTGTGTCACAGTTTACTAACGGTTGGTTTTTTCATTTAAAATTGCGACTCGATTCTTTTGAGTTTGTTCGATAAAAACATACTTTTGAATTCGTTATTGATTCATTGACCACTGTCACAGTTTATGAACTGTTGGTTTTTGATTCATAAACTCAGCTCGATTCTTTTGAGTTTGTTCGCTAAAAACATACTTTCAGATTCATTCTTTGATTCATTTAGTGACTACTGTCGCAGTTTACAAACTGTTGGTTTTTCATTCAAAAACGCCACTCGGTTCTTTTGAGTTAGTTCTAAAAATATACTTTCGGATTTGTTTATTAATTCATTTGTTTATTGACCACTGTCGCACTTTACGAACTGTTGGTTCTTTTGATTGATAAACGTGACTCAATTCTTTTCAGTTTGTTTGGCAGAAACATTCTGAATTCGTTAATTGATTCAGTGACCACTGTTGCAGTTTATGGACTGTTCGTTTTTGATTCATAAACTCAGCTCGATTCTTTTGAGTTTGATTGCTAAAAACATACTTTCGCCCTCCTTCATTGATTCATTCAGTGACCACTGTCGCAGTTATGAACTGTTGGTTTTTCATTCAAAAACACGACTCGATTCTTTGTTCGCTAAAAACATACTTTTGAATTTGTTAATTGATTCAGTGACCACTGTCACAGTTTATGAACTGTTGGTTTTTGATTCATAAACTCAGCTTGATTCTTTTGAGTTTTTTGCTAAATACTTTCGGCCTCGTTCATTGATTCATTCAGTGACCACTGTCGCAGTTTACGAACTGTGGTTCTTAAATTCATAAATTCGACTTGATTCAATTGAGTTTGTTTGCTAAAAAACATATAGGCTGCTTATATTCGTTCACTGATTCATTCATTGACCACTTTCGTAGATACGAACTGTGGTTGGTTCTTTTGATTCATAAAGGTGACTCGATTCTTTTGAGTTTGTTCGCTAAAAACATACTTTCGGATTCATTCTTTTGAAATTGTTCACTAAAAACATTCTATTGGATTTGCTTATTGATTCATTCAGTGACCAATGTCGCAGTTTTCGAACTGTTGGTTTTTCATTCAAAAGCGTGACCCGATTCTTTTGAGTTTGTTAGCTAAAAACATACTTTTGAATTCGTTAATTGATTCAGTGACCACTGTCGCAGTTTATGAATTGCTGGTTTTTGATTCTAAAACTCAGCTCGATTCCTTTGAGTTTGTTTGCCAAATACTTTCGGCCTTGTTCATTGATTCATTTAGTGACCACTGTAGCAGTTTACGAACTGTTGGCTTTTCATTCAAAAACGCGTCTCGATTCCTTTGAGTTTGTTCGCTAAAAACATTTGAATTTGTTAATTGATTCAGTGACCACTGTCGCGGTTTATGAACTGTTGGTTTTTCATTCAAAACATTGGTTGGTTGGTTCTTTGATTTATAAACGCAACTCGATTATTTTGAGTTTGTTCGCTAAAAACATACTTTCGGATTCAATCATTGATTCATTCGTGACCACTGACGCAGATTATGAAATGTTGATTCTTTTGATTCATAAACGCAACTCAATTATTTTTAGTTTGTTCGCTAAAAACATACTTTCGGTTTCGTTCATTGATTGATTTAGTGACCACTGTCGCAGTTTATGAACTGTGGTTCTTTTGATTCATACACGCGACTCGATTCTTTTGAGTTTGCTTGCTACAAACATACTTTCGGATTCAATCATTGATTCATTCGTGACCACTGACGCAGATTATGAAATGTTGATTCTTTTGATTCATAAACGCAACTCAATTATTTTTAGTTTGTTCGCTAAAAACATACTTTCGGTTTCGTTCATCGATTCATTCAGTAACCACTGTCGCAGTTTACACACTGTTGATTCTATTAAATCATAAACGCGACTCGATTCTTTTGGGTTTGTTCGCTAAAAACATACTTTCGAATTCCTTCATTGATTCATTCAGTCACCACTGTCGAGTTTACGAACTGTAGTGTTGATTCATAAATTTGACTCGATTCAATTGAGTTTGTTTGCTAAAAACATATAGGCTACTTAAGGATTCGTTCTTTGATTCATTTAGTGACCACTTTCACAGTTTACGAACTGTTGGTTCTTTTTATTCATAAACACGACTCAAATCTTTTGAGTTTGTCGCTAAAACATTCTTTCGGATTTGTTCACCAATTTGTTTTTGAAAGTCTATTGATCATCAGCCTCAGTCTTTGCACCAAAGGCATCACAATTCTTGCCATAATGGCCTAATACGTCAAAGAATCCATGATGTCCTTCATACAGTCATGATTTCCACTTCCTGCCACCTCCATCTTTGACCATGGAAATGGTGTTCTTCTGCTTATAAGCTTTGCCGTTTTTGCACAAGACATACTGCTGATCCATGGGTCCAAAAAGTTCCAGTTTGGTCCCATTACTCCATAAAACATTCTTCTAGAACTCTACAGGTCTACCTAAATAAATTTTTAGCATATTCAAGTCAGCGTTTTATGTTGTTCTTGGTCAAGAGTGGTATTCTGCAAAATGCCCCAACATGAAAGCCATGCTTGTCTTGTGTTCATCTTCTACTCTGCGTTGAAATGTTTTTCCACCTTTCATCGGGTCATCTTGAAAGTCTTTGGCTGTACATTGCTGTTTTTTCCTCAGTTGTTCTGATCAAACAATTCATGATATTGTGCATTTTCTTCAACACACTGGGTTTTCTGGTACAACACATTTCAAGCTAAGGAATAAAGCTCTAAGGTTAAGTCTCTAGGAACTTTTAATGTCTTGGAAATCTTCATATAGCTTTAGACTTTCTAAAGTAATACAATTATTTACTCTCTACAGCTTCTCTACAGCTTTTGTGAGAGCTCTTTTGACTTTGTCATATTAGCACATGCATGGGGTTGAAGTCAAAAGTTTACATACACATTGCTAAAACTGCAAAATGTTAATTATTTTACCAAAATAAAAGGAATTATACAAAATGCATGTTATTTTTATTTAGTATTGACCTGAATAAGATATTTCATATAAAAGATGTTTACATATAGTGCACAAGAGAAAATAACAGTTGAATTTATAAAAATGACCCTGTTTCAAAGTTTAAATACACTTGATTCTTAATACTGTTACCGGAATGATCCACAGCTGTATTTTTTCTGTTTAGTCATAGTTGTTTATGAGTCCCTTGTTTCTTGTACTGAACAGTTAAACTGCCCGCTGGCCGTTGTACTTCAGAAAAATCCTTCAGGTCCCACAAATTCTTTGGTTTTTCAGCATTTTTGTGTATTTGAACCCTTTCCAACACAGACTGTATGATTTTGAGATCCATCTTTTCACACTGAGGACAACTAAGAGACTCATATGCAACTATTACAGAAGGTTCAAACGCTCACTGATGCTTCAGAAGGAAAAACGCATTATGCATAAGAGCCGGGGATGAAAACTTTTTGAATTTAAGGCGAGACACTACAGGTGAATAGGGTAAAAAAAAAAAAAATGAACTAATAGTTATCGCCTTACCCAGTTGATTGATTACATTGATAATTGCAAACATTTTTTGTATTACAAGTTTTCTAAAATGTTAGGTTTAAATACGCAAATTAGGCATTATTTAATAAATTATGCGCTAATTTGAATACATTTCTAGTACAAAAATCTAAACACTGGATGAAGCCAGTTTTAAAATTCTTGTTTAATTTTTTTGACATATTAGAGTCAAATGTTTTTACTCTATAATTCAGAAATAACTTAGAAAGTTTTTTTTACCATTTTTGGGGGAATAAAATGTATAAAATCAAGCAAATTATATATGAACAAATCCCTTTGTTAAAACCTTCAGAATATAGACAGGAATAAAAAATGTTAAGTTTTGCGTGTGTAAGATTTATGGCTCAGTGTAGGAGAAAAAAACTCATTTTGAGAAAACGGCCTTTAAAAATATGTATTGTAATTCAAGTCTATTGACACAAATAGATAAAGTGCTATAAAAGAAACACTTAACAGTGTCTTTTGGGTGTTTTCTTTCCACTAGTCTGAAAAAACACTTTATGAAACACCAAAAAGCCCAAAATCTCAAACTTGACAGGTGCATGAAAAAACTGTTTTTGTCTGCAGTGGCTCCCCTTAAAAATCAGGGTAAATTTAACTTATGTTGTCTTCTGGGAAACATGTGTAGCTTCTGAGGAGCAGTACAAAATGAAAGAAATATGATATTTAGGCAAAGTAAGAAAGATGTACACATCTTCATTCTGTTCAAAAGTTTTCACCCCCCGGCTTTTAATGCCTGTTTTTTCCTTCTGAAGCATCAGTGAGCTTTTGAACCTTCTGTAATAGTTGCATATGAGTCCCTCAGTGTGAAAAGATGGATTTCAAAATCAAAATACACAAAAATGCTGAAAAGTCAAAGAATTTGTGGGACCTGAAGGATTTTTCTAAAGAGCAGCGGGCAGTTTGACCGTTCAAGACAAACAAGGAACTCATGAACAACGATCACTAAACACAAAAAAACACAGCTGTGGATCATTCAACTGTAGAAAATAAAAATAATGATGCGAATGTTACAACAACCCATTACTCCGTTGACGACTACCAGCTCTAATTCTGAAGTGTGGACATACCATTACGATTCAAAAATCCTTTGGCCAAACGGCACATTAAAATACCGGGCGAGCAGCCAGGACTGATTGTCCACCCTGGCATCGGCCGCTCCACAGTATTTCTTTGTGAAGTGTACCAGCATGTAAAACGATCAGCTTTTCTGCGTACTTTCCTGCGCAATTGATGACAGAAGCACATGGCATTGTAAGAAGGCCAAAACTGTGCTCTTTTCAAAAAAGAACCAGCATGTGATATTTACACCATTGCTTAAATGGATACTAACTCCAAAATCAAATGTAAAAAAGTGACTGACCACAGATCTTTTCGTTGTTTATTTAGGGATGAGTTTATATAATTTACTTGTTATTAAGTGTCTCAAAACGAACTCTGAGTATCCCTAAAGATGCAATGGCAAATCCAGTGATTATTTCATCCTCAAAGGCTCTTGTTGTATCACAATGGTAAACACGGCTGTTTCCAGGCAGACTGATAAAAACTCTCACTCCCAGAAGATACGCAAAGTCGGCCAATCAGATTAGAGCTTGCCAGATTGAGAAAATACATTCCAATATGCATCAGAACATCATTGAATTGTGTGTGGTCTGTGAATGTGACATCTGATGGTGTAGATAAGTCATTTACCAGCAGGGACAAACTGGGTCATGCTAACCAACAAAACCCAACCCCTTGGTTTATAATGCTAATCAAATATTGTGCTTGTAAACATTTTGGAGACTGATTTGCATCAGCAATTCAATAATAGTTTACCTAAGCAAATAAGAAAAATAAGAAAATAATCTTTTTATTATCTCCGCTGTGGTTTTAATACAGTAATTTCTTTTTAAAAGGTAAAGTATGTTGTTTCTGTACTAGCGGAATTACAAAATTATAGCATGTTTCTAAACAAACTTTGCAAACACCCTCTACATATTCTTTTGATTATTCTTAACCTTACAATATTTCACTATTTTATCTGGGGCAAATGAGCAAACATTTGTGGCAAAAACTTGACGTTACCATCTATGTTGAGAAGGAACTCTACAAGTTCAGCACCTTGATTGAAACCTAAACATTCAGTCAAATCCATGGCATAATTATAGTAGTCAATGAATTGGGTTAAGGGAATTTGTTTTGACATATACAAACTTCACCTTTAAAATTGGCATGAAATGTCAATTCACCTTATTCAGTCTAAATGCATGTAACTGATCTTGTGAACAATTCATCCACACATATTTTCCTTTTTGTTTCATTCTTAAAATATAACTTGTTCTTCTGGTGCATCATTTAGTGCGCTTAAAAATATGGAGGCCTGTTTCATTTAATAAAAAGGTTTAAAGCCAGTTGTAAGTTTTTATCTTACAATTTGGACTTTTTTCACAATTGAGTACTATAAAAACTCGCAATTCTGACTTTATTTCTCAGAATACCATAATATAAACTCAAAATTGGAAGTTATAAAGTCAGAACAGTGGGATATAAACTCGAAATTGTGAGAAATAAAGTCCGATTTGTGAGACATAAACTCGAAATTGCGAGTGATAAAGTCAGAATTGCAATATATAAACTTACAATTCCAAGTTATAAAGACAGAATAGTGGGATATAAACTCGAAATTGCGAAAAATAAAGTCAGACTTGCGGGATAAAAACTTTTTTCTCAGATTTGTGAGATGTAAACTTGAAATTGCGAGTTATAAAGTCAGATATAAACTCACAATTCTGACTTTTTTTTAGAATTGCATGATATGAACTCAAAATCTCGAGTTATAAAGTCAAAATTGCGATATATATTGTGAGATATAAACTCACAATTGTGAGTTATAAAGACAGAATAGTGGGATATAAACTCGGAATTGTGAGAAATAAAATCAGAATTGTGAGATATAAACTCACAATTGTGAGTTATAAAGACAGAATAGTGGGATATAAACTCGGAATTGTGAGAAATAAAGTCAGAATTGTGAGATATAAACTCACAATTGTGAGTTATAAAGACAGAATAGTGGGATATAAACTCGGAATTGTGAGAAATAAAGTCAGAATTGCGAGATATAAACTCACAATTGTGAGTTATAAAGACAGAATAGTGGGATATAAACTCGGAATTGTGAGAAATAAAGTCAGAATTGTGAGATATAAACTCGAAATTGCGAGTGATAAAGTCAGAATTGCAATATATAAACTTACAATTCCAAGTTATAAAGACAGAATAGTGGGATATAAACTCGAAATTGCAAAAAATAAAGTCAGACTTGCGGGATAAAAACTTTTTTCTCAGATTTGTGAGATGTAAACTTGAAATTGCGAGTTATAAAGTCAGATATAAACTCACAATTCTGACTTTTTTTTAGAATTGCATGATATGAACTCAAAATCTCGAGTTATAAAGTCAAAATTGCGATATATATTGTGAGATATAAACTCACAACTGTGAGTTATAAAAACAGAATAGTGGGATATAAACTCAGAAATGTGAGAAATAAAGTTAGAATTGCGAGATAAAACTTTTTTTTTCAGATTTGTGAGATAAACTCAAAATTGTTATAAAGACAGAATAGTGGGATAGACACTCGAAATTGCGAGAAATAAAGTCAGAATTGCGAGATATAAACTCACAATTGTGAGTTATAAAGACAGAATAGTGGGATATAAACTCGGAATTGTGAGAAATAAAGTCAGAATTGTGAGATATAAACTCACAATTGTGAGTTATAAAGACAGAATAGTGGGATATAAACTCGGAATTGTGAGAAATAAAATCAGAATTGTGAGATATAAACTCACAATTGTGAGTTATAAAGACAGAATAGTGGGATATAAACTCGGAATTGTGAGAAATAAAGTCAGAATTGCGAGATATAAACTCACAATTGTGAGTTATAAAGACAGAATAGTGGGATATAAACTCGGAATTGTGTGAAATAAAGTCAGAATTGTGAGATATAAACTCACAATTGTGAGTTATAAAGACAGAATAGTGGGATATAAACTCGGAATTGTGAGAAATAAAGTCAGAATTGCGAGATATAAACTCACAATTGTGAGTTATAAAGACAGAATAGTGGGATATAAACTCGGAATTGTGAGAAATAAAGTCAGAATTGTGAGATATAAACTCACAATTGTGAGATATAAAGACAGAATAGTGGGATATAAACTCGGAATTGTGAGAAATAAAATCAGAATTGTGAGATATAAACTCACAATTGTGAGTTATAAAGACAGAATAGTGGGATATAAACTCGGAATTGTGTGAAATAAAGTCAGAATTGTGAGATATAAACTCACAATTGTGAGTTATAAAGACAGAATAGTGGGATATAAACTCGGAATTGTGAGAAATAAAGTCAGAATTGTGAGATATAAACTCACAATTGTGAGTTATAAAGACAGAATAGTGGGATATAAACTCGGAATTGTGAGAAATAAAGTCAGAATTGCGAGATATAAACTCACAATTGTGAGTTATAAAGACAGAATAGTGGGATATAAACTCGGAATTGTGAGAAATAAAGTCAGAATTGCGAGATATAAACTCACAATTGTGAGTTATAAAGACAGAATAGTGGGATATAAACTCGGAATTGTGTGAAATAAAGTCAGAATTGCGAGATATAAACTCACAATTGTGAGTTATAAAGACAGAATAGTGGGATATAAACTCGGAATTGTGAGAAATAAAGTCAGAATTGCGAGATATAAACTCACAATTGTGAGTTATAAAGACAGAATAGTGGGATATAAACTCGGAATTGTGAGAAATAAAGTCAGAATTGTGAGATATAAACTCACAATTGTGAGTTATAAAGACAGAATAGTGGGATATAAACTCGGAATTGTGAGAAATAAAGTCAGAATTGTGAGATATAAACTCACAATTGTGAGTTATAAAGACAGAATAGTGGGATATAAACTCGGAATTGTGAGAAATAAAGTCAGAATTGCGAGATATAAACTCACAATTGTGAGTTATAAAGACAGAATAGTGGGATATAAACTCGAAATTGTGAGAAATAAAGTCAGAATTGCGAGATATAAACTCACAATTGTGAGTTATAAAGACAGAATAGTGGGATATAAACTCGGAATTGTGAGAAATAAAGTCAGAATTGCGAGATATAAACTCACAATTGTGAGTTATAAAGACAGAATAGTGGGATAGACACTCGAAATTGCGAGAAATAAAGTCAGAATTGCGAGATATAAACTCACAATTGTGAGTTATAAAGACAGAATAGTGGGATATAAACTCGGAATTGTGAGAAATAAAGTCAGAATTGCGAGATATAAACTCACAATTGTGAGTTATAAAGACAGAATAGTGGGATATAAACTCGAAATTGTGAGAAATAAAGTCAGAATTGCGAGATATAAACTCACAATTGTGAGTTATAAAGACAGAATAGTGGGATATAAACTCGGAATTGTGAGAAATAAAATCAGAATTGTGAGAAATAAAATCAGAATTGTGAGATATAAACTCACAATTGTGAGTTATAAAGACAGAATAGTGGGATATAAACTCGGAATTGTGAGAAATAAAATCAGAATTGCGAGATATAAACTCACAATTGTGAGTTATAAAGACAGAATAGTGGGATATAAACTCGGAATTGTGAGAAATAAAATCAGAATTGTGAGATATAAACTCACAATTGTGAGTTATAAAGACAGAATAGTGGGATATAAACTCGGAATTGTGAGAAATAAAGTCAGAATTGTGAGATATAAACTCACAATTGTGAGTTATAAAGACAGAATAGTGGTATATAAACTCGGAATTGTGAGAAATAAAGTCAGAATTGCGAGATATAAACTCACAATTGTGAGTTATAAAGACAGAATAGTGGGATATAAACTCGGAATTGTGAGAAATAAAGTCAGAATTGCGAGATATAAACTCACAATTGTGAGTTATAAAGACAGAATAGTGGGATATAAACTCGGAATTGTGAGAAATAAAATCAGAATTGTGAGAAATAAAATCAGAATTGTGAGATAAAAAAAATTCTAAGATTTGTGAGATATGAACTCAAAATTGTGAGTTATAAAGTCAGAATTGCAAGATATAAACTCATAATTGCAAGCTATACAGTCAGAATTGCAAGATAAAAACTTTAATTCTCAGATTTGTGAGATATAAACTCGAAATAGTGAGCTATAAAGTCAGAATAGTGGGATATAAACTCAGGATTGCAGGAAATAAAGTCAGAATTGCGAGATAAAAACACCTTTTCTCAGATTTGTGAGATATAACCACGAAATTGCGATAAATAAAGTCAGAATTCCAAAAATAAAAACTTTTTTCTCAGAATTGCATGATACAAACTCAAAATTGTGAGTTATAAAAGCAGAATTGTGAGATATAAACTCACAACTGTGAGTTATAAAAACAGAATAGTGGGATATAAACTCAGAAATGTGAGAAATAAAGTTAGAATTGCGAGATAAAACTTTTTTTTTTCAGATTTGTGAGATAAACTCAAAATTGTTATAAAGACAGAATAGTGGGATAGACACTCGAAATTGCGAGAAATAAAGTCAGAATTACGAGATATAAACTCACAATTGTGAGTTATAAAGACAGAATAGTGGGATATAAACTCAGAAATAAAAGAAATAAAATCAGAATTGTGAGATAAAAAAAATTCTAAGATTTGTGAGATATGAACTCAAAATTGCAAGCTATAAAGTCAGAATTGCAAGATAAAAACTTTAATTCTCAGATTTGTGAGACATAAACTCACAACTGTGAGTTATAAAGTCATAATTGCAAGATATAAACTCATAATTGCGAGTTATAAAGTCATAATTGCAAGATAGAAACTCACAATTGTGAATTATAAAGTCAGAATAGTGGGATAGAAACTCAGAATTGTGAAAAAATAAAGTCAGAATTGTGGAATAAAACCTTTTTTCTCTGAATTGTGAGATATAAACTTGCAATTGTGAATTTTAAAGACAGAATAGTGGGATATTAAAAAAAGTCAGAATTGCGAAATATAAACTTTTTTCTCAGAACTGTGAGATAATAACTTGTAATTGCAAGTTATAAAGACAGAATTGTGAGATAAACTTGCAAATCAGAGAAAAAAAGTCATAGTTGTGAGATATAAACTTCTAACAATTTCTTGCGAGTATTTATCACGCAATACTAACTTTATAACTCCTTTATATCTTACAATTCTGTAAAAAAAGTAAATATTTCAAGTTTCTATCATGCAGTTCTGAGAAAAAAAAAGTCAGAACGGTGAGATGTAAACTTGCAATTGCGAGAAATAAAGTCTGAATTGTGAAATACAAAAAGTCGCAATTACCTTTTTTTTATTTTTTATTCAGTGGCAGACACAGGCTTCCATATAAACACCATCACTTTCTTACAATCGACTGCAAGCTTGCATTCAGTCTCCATCCAAACAAAAACCAATGAATAGAAGCCCCCGCCCTTCATGAATAGATTTCCGTATCAGCCAATACGATTAAAGGAATAGCTAACCTACCTAAAATAATTTCAATTCTGTCACAATTTCCTCACCTACTACAATATGACATTTTCCTTTGAAAGTTCATGTTGCTCTTTTCCACACAGTAAAAGTGAGTGGTGTCTCATAGTCCATATGATTTTTCGAAGTTATTAAAACAAAGATACTATTTCAGTCACTTTTTTGTTATATGGAAACTTCAACCGTTTCATCATTGTAAATATGAGATTAAGCTGAAGAATGAAAGCTGTATCAAATCCAGATAATCTAACTTGCCCAGTCCATCTCTCTCATAATACTCTACATAATACAGTGAGCTTTTAATACAGTAATACAATAAGCTTTCAATGAAGCAAATCAACGTTTCTTCGTTCCTAGTACAAAGCAACGATTTCGAATTAGTTACATAGGCTTGGACTCAGCTGTTAAACTGTCAAAATGAGATTTGGATCCATGGTGGAAGGAACTAGTTTTGCACAAAAGAGGGCTTTTAAAGACACTATGTTGTTGTTTCTTATGTATTTACACATCTGTGCCGTCACACTGTTGTATAAATGCAATATCACACTCGTAGCCGTGCAATATGGCTTTATATCGGCATGCTGTGATTACCTGAGGCTGAATCACAATCATGCCAGTATCAGATATCACAAATGAGATTTGAAAAATACAACACTAAGAAACATTTTAAGTAGATTATATCATTTTGTCTTATCATGATTTGTAGATGAAAGAAAATCAAAGGGGTCTGGAATGACATGAGGCTGAGTACATGATGACAGAATTTCATTTTCGACTGAACCACTTTAATAGTGAGCTGCACATCCGTATGACAAAGTGCAAGTAATCTTTTTGTTTAGGCTTGATTGCTTGGGGGATTATCGACGCCTCAGGACAGGCGAGCTGACTGTCGTCCAAGATTAGACTTCTGGCTCAGGTTCCTTCGCTCTCTTACATAAGCATACATACTAATTAGATCTGATTGGACTTCTAAAGTTTGTGCCAAGAATCTCCATAATCAGTCATACAAAAAGAACAAAATAACAGTGCTTAGTCCATTGACAGGGTTGCATATGATTTATAGCCTTGCGTAAGATGTAATCCTCTTCACGACATGCCTTAAGGTGCATTACGCTCAGGATGAATGAATTGACAGGCCGCAGTGGTTCTATGAAGATGGATTGGATCAGATTTCATACTTGGACTCGGCCCAAGGGCACTGGAGAGTGCATTTGCAAGTTAGCAAGCGGTATGGAGTGTATTAAAGACATATTAGCCAGGGTTCAAAGGGCTAAGCTGTGCTTCCTCCTATTCCATAGAACTGGATGCAAAGACTATATTCAAAACTGCTACTTTTTTATGACATATTAATATACTTCCAGAACAAAAAGAAGTCATAAATTGGGCCTAGCATCAAAGGGTTTTTTTTAGGTCATGGGACAAAGGTTACAACTCCTATGGTAGATTCTGGCAAAAGTGTGCAAAAGTAAAACAAAACAGCATACAATTTCTCCACTTTTGGTGGAAATCTCATAATTTTCCTTGAGAAACAACAAGATGTGCCATCGTTGCTGCCAATGAAGCTGTCTGCAGTAATTCACAGCGTTCTGGGATGCCAAACGGTTTTTGTAACTAGAGATATAGTTCATTGAAAGAGGAGAAGCCCTCACACATGATGAGAAACATGAGACGGGTCTGGCAGCGGTTCACAAGCTCAATTTAACAAAATATAGCCAGACTAAGGAAAATGAGGTCAGGACTCCCTAGTGGGACATCGTTTTGGCTCGGCGAGTACATAAAATTCACCCTTTGTCTGTCTTTTCTTCTTTCACCAGCCCTTATCAATACTGTCAAGAGCAGAACACTCATGTAATTTATCACCAACTTTATCATTTTGGTACGAGGAACCACCACAGCCCCAGGAAAAAACTGCCAGTATCTGAACATCTCCTCATTTTTCTAGATTTTGATGGGAAAATCTCTTCAATAGAGAATTCAGGTTTACAGTGTATAATATTTCAGAACCTCTGTACCTTAATAATCACTGCTATTTAAAGGATTAGAACATTTTGATGCAGAACCATGCAGAACAATTGCCAACCTTGTTGCAAGACCTATCGCTACCAACCACTTACAGTAGATCACCCTAGCAACTACATAATTCACTTAAAACACTCATGCAACCATGCAGCAACATATTGGTAATCAAACTATTAACAGCAGCCATTGGCTTCCACAGAAACCACATACAGTAATTCATAAAAAAACACCTAAGCAACAATGCAGCAACGTACTGGTAACCAACTGTTGATGGCAGCCTATGACTTTCACCAAACTGTTGATGGCAGTCATTGACTTCAACAGAAACCACAAAATTCACAAAAAAAAAACAAGACAATACAAAGCAATGTATGCATGAACAAACTATTGAAAGTAGCCACTTCCACAGCAACCACATATTTCACTAAAAAAAACACTTATGCAACCATGCAGCAACATATTGATAACCAAACTATTGACGGCAATCATTGGCTTTCACAGCAACTACATAATTCACTAAAAAACACCTAAGCAACCATGCAGCAATGTACTGTAACCAAGAGTTGATGGCAGCCATTGACTTCCACCAAACTGTTGATGGCAGTTACTGACTTCCACAGCAACCATATAATTCACTAAAAACACTCATGCAACCATGCAGCAGTCTACTGGCAACTAAACTGTTGACAGCAGCCACTGACTTCCATAGCAACCACATAATTCAATAAAAATGCTCATGCAACCACGCAGCAATGTACTGGTAACCAAACTGTTGATGGTAGTCATTGACTTCTATAGCAACCACATAATTCACTAAAAACACTCATGCAAACATGCAGCAAAATATTGGTAACCAAACTGTTGACGGCAGCCACTGACTTCCACAGCAATCACATAATTAACTAAAAACACTCATGCAACCATGCAGCAAAATATTGGTAACCAAACCATTGACGGTAGCCATTGACTTCCACAGCAACCACATAATTCACTAAAAACACTCATGCAACCATGCAGCAAAATATTGGTAACCAAACCATTGACGGTAGCCATTGACTTCCACAGCAACCACATAATTCACTAAAAAACACTCACGTAACCATCCAGCAACGTATTAGTAACCAAACTGTTGACGGTACCCACTGACTTTCACAGCAACCACATAATTCACTAAAAACACCTAAACAACCATCCAGCAACGTATTGGTAACCAAACTGTTGACTGCAGTCATTGACTTTCACAGCAACCACATAATTCACTAAAAACACTCATGCAACCATGCAGCAAAATATTGGTAAACAAACTGTTGACGGCAGCCACTGACTTCCACAGCAACCACATAATTCACTAAAAACACTCATGCAACCATGCAGCAAAATATTGGTAACCAAACCATTGACGGTAGCCATTGACTTCCACAGCAACCACATAATTCACTAAAAACACTCATGCAACCATGCAGCAAAATATTGGTAACCAAACCATTGACGGTAGCCATTGACTTCTACAGCAACCACATAAATCACTTCACGAGTTCCCTCTTACAGATAATAAACCTCCCAGGGTGAGGGGTTCGAGCTCGGCACTGGCCCGAACCCTACAGTATAAGCACTCCCCCCATGGGCTGAAAGACGGGGTGGAGGAGGGGCGTTGACAAGACAAGAGATGATGAAGGTAGGAATGTTGTGTTATTTATAGGGATTTTTCCTGCATTGATTGGATAGGGAGAGTGATTGCTAAGGGTGAATTGGCCATGTTAATTATCTGTGCGAGCTCCTCCCTAAATTTGTTAATAAAACATCACTTCACGAGTTCCCTCTTACAGATAATAAACTGAGAAGGTTGTGCGTATTTGGCGTGCTGTCCGGGAGAGGGCCTCGAGCTCGGTAGTCATTCCCGAGCCCGGGGCTCTCCCCCGCCCAGGGGGAGGGGTTTGAGCTCGGCACTGGCCCGAACCCTATAAGCACTCCCCCCATGGGCTGAAGGTGAGGAGACGGGGTGGAGGAGGGGCGTTGACAAGACAAGAGATGATGAAGGTAGGAATGTTGTGTTATTTATAGGTATTTTTCCTGTGCTGACTGGATAGGGAGAGTGATTGCTAAGGGTGAATTGGCCATGTTAATTATCTGTGCGAGCTCCTCCCGAAATTTGTTAATAAAACATCACTTCACGAGTTCCCTCTTACAGATAATAAACTGAGAAGGTTGTGCGTATTTGGCGTGCTGTCCGGGAGAGGAGGCTAGAGGCTCCTGCGGGAGCAGGCGGTGCTGAATCGGCAGGGGATTATTGATAGCGGATGCTGCGGTGGATGTGGGGAAAATGATAAAGGCTCCTGCGGGAGCGGACATTGCTGTGGTGGGATACAAAGGAAAGGTTAGAGGATCGAACTGAAAGGGGATGCTGTGGGATGGCTGGTGAGGGGCTGTGTGAATAGCGCGGGTGGATGGGGGATGAATAGCGCGGGTGGATGGGGGATGGACTGAGATAATTGCTTTAGCTGATTAGTGTCTGGTGGGCTTCTTTGATGTGGGAGCGGTCTGATCGAATATAGCTCTTGAAGGCTTCTGACGACCAGCGACCGAGTGTTTGGATTTGCTGCTGGGAGAGGCCTTTTTGGGCTGCTGTTGTTGCTGCGCCTATTCGAAAAGAATGGCTGGAGAAGTTATTGGCTGTGGTGCCAGATAGGAGTAGGACAGACTTAAGGTGCTTCTGAAACCAGAAACGGGTGATGGGACGGGATGGGTTTTTTGATTGTGATTTCCTGAGCTGGAGGAAGGCTAGGAGGGTTTGAAATGGCTGGATGGGCGACTGGAGGTTGAAGATGTAAACAAAATGGCCTCTTTTTGACTGGACTGTTTTGCTTTGTTTAATAAAATAGGAAATGGCTTCGCTGCCTAACGCTGCTAGATCGGAGATGGTTGGGTGGATGGCTGGGTTGAAGCTAGACGTGATGGCGAGCTCAGAGCATCTGAGGAAGCCAAAGAAAGCCAGGATAAACATCGCGTCTAGCGAGCGGGCGGTGTGGATCGATTGGTAGCCTTTGCGGAGTGTGGAGATGCACTTGGATAATATTTTTAGCATTATAGGTTGGCGGGTGTCTGGGCGGGTGGGGTGGGTTTTTTGTATACCTTTAATGAGTAGGGCAGTCTGGGAATTGGCAATTTGGGTCGAAGGTGAGCCGTATAAAAGTTTGTGAAAAAATTGGATCCCGCTAAGGTATCCTTTAATGGAGCCAATTTGGAGGTTTTTGATGGCGTTGAGATAGGAGATGAAGGAGGTAATAGCTAGCAGGGAGAAGTCGGGAAACGATAGCTTGTAAGCTATGTGAAATGTTTTAAAACATTTCCATGCTGTTAAGTAAGACTGGAGGGTTCTGGGGGAAACGGCTTGGAGAATGGAATTAAGGGAAGCTTCAAGGAAAGGTCTCAGGGGGTGGTTCATGGGAATATCAGCTCTGAATAGGGAGGTACTGGGGTCGGGAGCAGGTCCGGTGCCAAGGATCTGAATTTCTGGAAGGAAAAGCGAGAAAGAGAGTCAGCTATTTGATTTTTAGACCCAGGAATGTGTTTTGCAGTGATAATAAATTGGTCACAAGCCGAAATCCAAATCAGGCATCTTAACAAAGGCATTAGAGTGGGGGAATGGGAGCGGTTTTTGTTGACGCAATGCACGATAGCTTCGTTGTCGCAATGGACGAGGATGCTAGTGGCGGACCATTCTTTACCCCATAGAAAAGCTGCAACGACTAGAGGATATAGCTTGAATAGCGCTGAGGATGATAGCTGATGCGGCAGATCAGCCAGCTGGGGGGCCATGTGGATGCGAACTAGCGGCCATGGAAAAAACCTCCGAAACCGATGGAGGGGGCGGCGTCTGTAAACGGTTGGATATCAATTGGGGAAGAAATCAGGTTGTTATAGAAAAAGGATAATCCGTTCCATTGTTTAAGGAAGGATATCCATAGACTGAGTTTGTTGCGGCATGGGTCAGTTAGGGATATTTGGTCCTCTAGGGCGTGGACGGAGGACGCGAGAGAGAGAAGATGGGAGATAAAGGGGCGGCCTTGCGGGATGATGCGCATCGCAAAATTTAAATGGCCTAAAACGGATAACAGCTCGCGTTTGGAACAGCTAGGATTAGTTAAGAGAGAGGAAGTTACCAGAATTGTTCTATCGATTTTTTCTTTGGGTAGAGAGGCCTGAAATTTTTGGGAATCCAAGTTGATGCCCAAAAATTCGATAGAAGCGCTAGGGCCTAAGGTTTTGTCTTGGGCGAGGGGAATCCCGAGCTCTGCAAAAAGCTTTTGGGTAGTCAAAAGATGTGCAGCTGGGAAGGAGTCGGGGGGCGAGATAATCAGAAAGTCATCAAGGAAATGGACCAGAAACGGTAAGTCGTGATTGTTGGAGAGGATCCAGCAAATTGCCTCTGACAACATGTCGAAAATTTTAGGGCTGCTTCTGCAGCCGAAGGTGAGGCAGACGGCAAATTAATATTTATTCTGCCAGTGGATGCCGAATAGGTGCCAAAAATCTGGGTGGATGGGCATGACTTTGAAGGCAGAGGTGATGTCGACTTTGGCCAGCCAAGCACCACGACCTGCTTTTTTAATCAGGGTAATGGCTTGGTCGATCTCGTGGTAGTGAAGAGAAAATTCATCGAGTTGGATGAGCCTTGTACACCTGCCATTGTTGAAGCTGGCGCACACCTGGCTGTCGGTGGAGGAAGGGCGGTGGCGAAATGAGGGAGTGTGGGTGGCGGGGGTGTCCATAAGTCGCGGGACATAGCTGGTGGATTTAGGCTGAGAAGGTTCGGAGCAGGGGGGTATGGATGGATTGACGAAAGGGCAAATGACGGTGGAGTGATTAAAAGAACGACAGACTGCGCATGAAATATTGCGGTAGAAATACAAAATACCCTGCTGTGTAGTTCCGAATCTAGAGCCCCCCAATAAGGACACTGGTTCCACTGGGCGATCCGGATGGCACACTTGGCTGCGAAAAGCTTGTGGTACATGTAGAAATGAGAACCTCCATATGATAATGCGAGCTCAGCGATTATAGTGAGATAGTCGCTGAGCTCGCGTCTTCTGAGGGGAAAGACGGCGCAAATCACTTCTGAATAACGGGTGAAGGCAATGGTGAATTCGGCAAATGATAAAATGCGTGACGGATTGTGAATTGAATTTTTTAGGGTGACTGAAAAATCGCCGCAATTGATTTGGCGATCGGAAGTTGGGGGAGAGATAGGAGAGAGAAGTGAGAAAAGGTCTATGTCCGCACCTGATAGGATCTGGTTCCTGATGGAAATGGATACGGGGGGTGGTTCCAGAGCTAAAGCGTTTGGGGGAACTGGCAGGGGTGTCGCTGAAGCTAGCGAGAAGGGAGAGCAGGCTTGGATGGAAGGGAAAGTGGCTGTTGGTACTATTAGTGGAGGCATTCTCACGCTTGGGGCGATTCCTGGGACTGATGAAAGAGAGGGGAGGAGGGGAGGGATAGCGGGCGTTGGGGCTTGCGTCATTGGCGGAGGCACGCTCACGCTTGACGTAATCCCTGTAATAGACGAAAGGGGGAGGCGGGGAGGAATGGCGGGCGCTGGGGCTTGCGCCATTAGTGGAGTTAGATGGCGGCGCTGCCGGCCATGGGTAGGAAAGGGGAGTGTGGTGGGGCACCGGCTGTGGATGAGATTTTGCCACCCCTGGCGGCAGGCTCGCGCTGACGCGACGGCTTGAGGAAGATGCGGTGTGGCGATCAAGGCTGTGAGCGGCGGGCTGGCGCTCGGCCGAACGCAGAAGGGGGCGGGGGCTGACGGCCTCAGCGTCCAGGGCACGGCCTAGGCTCGCTGACGGCCTCCTGGTGAGCCCTGACCGGGAACCCATCCCTGTGGGACTAGATTATTGATTCGGCCGAGCATAAGGAGCAGAGCGATGCGCGGTCATTCTACCCGTGGCCTTAGGTGGAGGGGTAAAGCTGGGATATTCGACCGGCTGGAGCGAAGCAAGCAGATCAAGGAGATCCGCTTTGGTAGCCCGGCGCGGGATGGTGCCGAGCGCTTGGTGGAGTCCTACCATGGTCCATTTCCCTGTGGCTGGGGCGGATGAGAGGGCTGAGGCGTAGGAAGATGCCAGGCGGCAGTGCGAGAGGGCCTGTGGCCCCGTGGTGCAGCCACGGGCTCAGTTGGAGGATCCTATGGGGCGGTGGTGGCCTGAGTTGCGGCTGGGGATGTTACAGGATCTGAAGGAGCTTCGAAGAAGTTGTCCTCTGGATACAATTCGATCTCTGACATGTTTTTACGGTGGTTGGATGTGCCAGTGCTTGACAAGACAAGAGATGATGAAGGTAGGAATGTTGTGTTATTTATAGGTATTTTTCCTGTGCTGACTGGATAGGGAGAGTGATTGCTAAGGGTGAATTGGCCATGTTAATTATCTGTGCGAGCTCCTCCCGAAATTTGTTAATAAAACATCACTAAAAAACACACATGCAACCATGCAGCAAAGTATTAGTAATCAAACTGTTGACGGCAGCCACTGACTTTCACAGCAACCACATAATTCACTAAAAAACACTCACATAACCATCCAACAACGTTTTAGTAACCAAACTGTAAACGGCAGCCATTGGCTTCTAGAGCAACCACATAATTCACTAAAAAAACACTCACGCAACCATCCAGCAACATATTGGTAACCAAGCTGTTGACTGCAGCCATTGACTTCCACAGCAACTACATAATCCACTAAAAACACTCATGCAACCATGCAGCGACATATTGGTAACCAAAGTGTTGACAGCACCCATTGACTTCCACAGCAACCACATAATTCACTAAAAAACACCTAAGCAACCGTGCGGCAAAGTATTAGTAACCAAACTGTTGACGGCAGCCATTGACTTCCACAGCAACCACATAATTCACTAAAAAACACTCATGCAACCATGCAGCAAAGTATAAGTAACAAAACTCTTGACGGTAGCCATTGACTTCCAAAACAACCACATAATTCACTAAAAAACGACCTAAGCAACCGTGCAGCAAAGTATTAGTAACCAAACTGTTGACGGCAACCATTGACTTCCACAGCAACCACATAATTCACTATAAACATTCATGCAACATATTGGTAACCAAACTGCTGACAGTACCCATTGACTTCCATAGTATGAAAAAAATATTATGCAAGTCAATGGCTACCGCCAACTGTTTGGGCGTAATCGACCCCAGTAAACACATAAAGACCTGGGGATGGGCTCTTTTGACTTGGGGCCACTTAGCAACCACTTAGATCACCCTAGCAACCACATAATTCACTAAAACACTCATGCAACCATGCAGCAATGATTTGGTAACCAAACTGTTACGGCAGCCATTGACTTCCACTGTAACCACATAATTCACTAAAAGCAATTAAGCAACGACAAAGCAATGTATTTTGGTAAACAAACTATTGACGGTAGCCATTGACTTCCACAGCAACCACATAATTCACTAAAAACACTTAAGCAACCACAAAACTCAAGATATTTTTCACAGAAAGTAAAAGTGTTTTATTTATACATAATGCCAGTTTAAAGTCTCCCAGACACAGACGAACGCCTGCCAATTACCGAAGCACCAACCTGCTAATTAACTCCCTCCCAGTCGCAGTCTCTTACAGGCAGCAGAAGTGAAGCCAAGCTGGGAAAGGCGGTGTGGAGAGATCAGCGATAAGTGATCTGACCCAGATCAACACCCTCGGGGGACGACCCTGCGTGTCTGTCTGTCTGTAACAAATGAGAACGTGTAAGAAGTGCACAAAAGCCAGTCAGAGAAATCGCAAATATTTGGCCTACAAGACATTCCATTAATAATAATTTAATCAAGGCACACCGGCCGCAACAAAACACGCCGTCAAAGGCGTTGCTCCCCCGACGTGAACTTTTGGCAATGGTGCATTTTGGCATTACAGACTCAAAATTATGAAATTTGAAGTCAAGCATGACTCCTCTGCCACATCTGGCACCATCATATTTGTAACTATAACACAGATATGGGGAAAGAAAATTAAACACAGCTTTGCCAAGCTCAGATGAATTTTTAGTTCAAAGAAACTTGCATTTAACAAACAAGAGACGTTTTCCCATGGAATAGGAACACTGTTTCAAGCAGAGATGATACTCCAAGACCCACTCAGACAAAAACAGCTTTTAGCAACTGATATATAATCAAATTATTCTGTTTTTTGGCATTCTAGTATTCTCAGAGGGTATAAAACAGGCCAGCTTTGCCTAATATTGCAACATTGCCATTGCATAGATCTTGACAAAATAAAAGTGTGGATGACAGTTGAGTTACGGTTTCCAAAATGAACATTTTGCAGGTGTTTATTTGGATGTTTATATGCTGAATGAAACTAGCTGACAGATGACTTAACTTTTCTGTTTCGAGCATGTTTTAAAAAAACATAAGTAAGAAAAAGTAAGAAAACAAGGTGAAAACAATTCTTTTCTGATGTCTTAATGAAGAAAAAATCTCATTAAAAATTAAACTATTGGAAAAAAAATTAATATTATTTTTTATTAGTATTATTGTTTTATTTTTATTTTAAAAATATTATTAAAAATATCTTATTAACATTATTAACATTTTGTGTGATCAACATGAAGAAATCATAGATGCAAAGGTCAATAAATCTCTTGAAATATTAAACAATGCATATTTCTGTGACATAGATAAAGTTAGTTCAGATTGAAGAATTACCCAAAAATGTATGATATTAGTGAATTAAAAATGTATGATAAATTAAAAAAGTTAAAAATGTAAAAAAATAAATAAAAAAACTTGTTAATAAAGCATAGCTGAAATAAATAATTTAAGACCTAAAAAATAAATTATGAATTAATAATACATAATAAATAAACATATTTTATAAAAAGATACTCTTTTTTAAAATTGAAATTTTATTTATTTATAAATATTTAAAATTATTTAATTATTTATTTTAACAATATAACAATTAACCATTCTTATTTATTTAATTTTATTATTAACATTAATAGCATTAGTATTACAAATGAGTAAATAAACCTTTGTTTAAAAAAGCATGCCTGAAATAAATATGATTTTAATACTTAAAAAATTAATGATTATTAATAATTTGCAATTAAAAATAAAAGGTTTTGTAAAAAGTCTTTTTTTATTTTAAAGAATTTTGGAAATTGGGGGAAGTAAAAAAAAATCAATTATTATATATATATATATATATATATATATATATATATATATATATATATATTATAAATATTTATTTATATTATTATTTATTTTAATAATAAGAATATTATTATTATTAGCATTAGTTTATTTATTTATAAATATTTAATTATTTATTTCAACAACAATAAGAATAACTTATTTTAAAATTTTATTATTATTATTATTATTAACATTATTAAAATTAGCATTACATACAAATGTTGAGTAAAAAAAAAAATGGTTAAAAAAGCATTCCTGAAATAAATATAATTTTAAGACCTAAAAAAATGTATGATAATAATTTGTAATTAATAAACAAACAGATAATAAACAGATTTTGTAAAAAGTAAGTCTTTTTAAAAAACGATTAACAATTTTGGAAATTGGGAGGAAAAGAAAGTAAAACCATCAATTATTATTATTATTATTATTATTATTATTTTTTAATTATTACATTTATTTATTCATAAATATTTATTTATATATAATATTATTTATTTTAACAATAATAAGAATAATAATCTTATTTTTAAATTGTATTATTATTATTATTGAAATGACTAAAGTAAGTATCATTTTAAGACTTAAAAATAATTTATAAATTAATATTTTGTAATACAAAACATAATAAACAGATTTTATAAAAGTTATAAAAGTCTTTTTAAAAATGTTGAAGATTTTTTTCAGTTGGGGGAAAGTAAAAATTAAGTAATTAATAATGATAATAACAATAATAATAATGATAATAATAATAATAATAATAATAATAATAATAATATATTTCTATTTATTTATAAATATTTAATTATTTATTTTAACAACAATAAGAATAACTTTATTATTATTATTATTATTATTAACTTTATTAAAATTAGCATTAGTATTACAAATGTTAAGTAAAAAAGAAAGAAAGAAAAACAATCAAATTCTATTATTATTAATTTGTATCATATTTATTTATAAATATTTATTTATATATATTATTATTTATTTTAACAATAATAAGAATAATAATCTTATTTTTAAATTGCATTATTATTATTGAAATGACTGAAATAAGTATTATTTTAAGACTTAAAAATAAATTATGAATTAATAAAAAGTTAGTCTTTTTCAAAAAATGTTGATTTTTTTTTTATTTGGGGGGAAAGAAAGTAATAAATAAATAAATAAATAAATAATAATAGATTTGATTTATTATATATATTTTTACTTTTATTGATATTATTATTTATGTTAACAATAATAAGAATAATAATTCTTAATTTTGAAATGGTATTTTTATTATTATTATCATTAACATTAGTCATGATTGCTTTTTAAAGACTATATCTTCCAGATTCAATCAGTTCAAACGCGTTCAAAAGTCTGACATTAATCTGTTGACGTCTTGTCTAATATTTCACATCTCTTGTCCTTCTGTGTTTTTATGTTGTTTTGGTTTTGCGAAGGCTGAGTGATTTCATCGTTTCTTTTCCAACGGTTTGGCTCTCATGCTTGCGCTTATTCATTCCCAATTCACTTTTTATCGATACTGTCACACTGACAATCAAAAACAATAGAGCTGTTAATTGGAGCGTGACCTGTTCTTCAGAAACATCTCCCAAGACGATCAAGAATAATTCAGCAGAACTCTTCCATAAGTAACACTGTCTTATTCTGACAAGTACCATATTAATAATCCACAGCGAGCCGGCGAATGATCGCATCCCAACTTTCCTTCAGCTCCACGAGTCGTAGAGAGCCAAAGCTCTTCAGTGTTTTCTGCAAATGAGGCATTTAAGCACAGTTTCATACCATGATTTGAAGGCACCGCTGTTGAACCTCTATCAAATCTGGTAGCGCACATAACCTTCCTCATTTACATTTACGCATTTGGCAGACACTTTTATCCAAAGCAACATCATTTTTGCCAGTATATGTGCTCCCTGGGAATCAAACCCATGATATTGACGTTGAATGTCTGCAGTTTGCATTAACTAGCTCTGAACGTCTTGACGCCTCGCTGAGACAAAGCAGACACTGCCGCATTCACGCTCACCCTGGGTGGATTTGGTGATTATTTGTTTTGAAAGGAATTGTATTAATGTTGGCTTGAGTTTTATCTCTTTCTGTGCTTTGCGGAAAGGCCAGTACAAGTTCAGGGAATGGGGCTATTTTTGACATTTGGAAAGCGTTGTGTGTCTGCTGAATGTTATTTTATGAATTTATGAATCAAAACATTAGTGGGACAAATAAGAGTCTGCGATTAAACATTTAGTCTCTAGGACATGTGCCAAGTTTACTTAAGTTTACTTAAATGTGTTCTTTGTATTCATGTTTTTTTAATATGGTTTTGAATTTTTGTAACAAAAGTTTAAATTTAATAACGTTAAAAAATATATATATCTTTAGAACATCTTGATGTGTGCACAACATTATTATTATTATTTATGGCATGAATTAATAATTTAAAAATATAATTACGCTTCTTGTTTTATTTATTTATTATTTGTTTGTTTGCTTATTTGCATGCATGCATTTCCCTATGGAACCCTTTTTCCACCACTGAATAAAAAAAAGAAAAAAAAAAGGTTAACTGCGACTTTTTTCTCTTAATTGCGAGTTACATCTCATAATTCAAACTTCTTTCTTGCAATTTTGAAGTTTACATCTCATAATTTGGACTTTTTTCTCACAATTGCCAGTTTACATCTTGCAATTCTGACTCTTTTTTTCGCTACTGTGAATTTATGTCTCAATATTCTGTCTTTTTTTCTCTCAATTGCTTGTTTACATCTCGCAATTCTGACTTTTGCCTTGCAATTGCAATTGTCTCGCAATTCTATTTTTTTTTTCCTTGCTATTGTGAGTTTCAGCTCGCAATTTTGACTTTTTTGTCGCAATTACAAGTTTACATCTCGCAATTCTGACTATTTCGCTACTGCGAATTTATGTCTCAATATTCCATCTTTTTTTCTCTCAATTGGAAGTTTATATCTCACAATTCTGACACTTTTCTCACAATTGCTAATTTACGTCTCACAATTCTGAGTTTTTTTTTTTACAATTGCCAGTTTGCATCTTGAGTTTCAGCTCGCAATTTTGAATTTTTGGTCGCAATTGCAAGTTTACATTTTGCAATTCTGACTCTTTCTTTCGCTACTGTGAATTTATGTCTCGATATTCTGACTTTTTTCTCGCAATTGCAAATTTACGTCTTACAATTCAGTTTTTTTCTTGCAATCGTGAGTTTCAGCTCGCAGTTTTTTTACCTTTTTTTGCATTTGCGAGTTTGTCTTAATATTCTGACTTTTTCTCTCAATTGCGAGTTTACATTTCACAATTCCAACTTTTTTCTTGCAATTGCAAGGTTGTCTCACAATTCTGACTTTTTTCTCGCTTCGCTTCTTTGTGCTTCGCAATTCTGACTTCATTTCTCACTATTGCGAGCAAGTCTTCCGACTTTTTTCTTGCAATTGGTTTTGCGTCTTGCAATTATGACTTTTTTCTCACTATTGTGAGTTTACATATCGCAATTGTGAGTTCATGCTTCGCAATTCCAACTTCATTTCTCACTATTGCGAGCAAGTCTTCCAATTTTTTTCTTGCAATTTCTCACAATTGTGAGTTTGTCTCGCAATTCCGACTTTATTTCTCGCAATTGTGAGTTTACATCTCATAATTCCAACTTTTTTCTTGCAATTGATTTTACGTCTTGCAATTATGACTTTTTTTCACTATTGTGAGTTTACATCTCACAATTACGACTTTTTTCTTGCAATTGGTTTTACGTCTTGTAATTTTGACTTTTTTCTCGCAATCTCTCAATCACAACTTTTTCCTTACTATTGCGAGTTTACATCTCGCAAATCCGACTTTATTTTTTTCAATTGCGAGTTCACATCTCAAAATTCTGACTGTTCTCAAAATTTCGAGTTTACATCTAGCAATTGTGACTTTTTTCTCTCATTTTCGAGTTTACATCTAGCAATTGTGACTTTTTTCTTAATTGTGAGTTTACATCTTGCAAATCCAAGTTTTTTCCTTGCAATTGCAAGTTTATGTCTCACAATTCTGACTTTTTCTCGCAAATGCATGTTTACGTCTCTCAATTCTGATAATAATTGTGAGTTTACATCTTGCAAATCCGAGTTTTTTCCTTGCAAATGCATGTTTACGTCTCTCAATTCTGATAATAATTGCAAGTTCACATTTCAGAAATTTGACTTTTTCTCACAATTTAGAGTTTATGTCTCACGATTCTAACTTTTTTCTCACAATTTAGAGTTTATGTCTCACGATTCTAACTTTTTTCTCATAATTTAGTTTACATCTTGCAATTTGGACTATTTTCTCACAATTCAGACTTTTTTTCACAACTGCTGGTTTACGTCTTAAAATACTGACTTTTTTCTTGCACTTTGACTTTTTTCTCACAGTTGTGATTTCATATCTCTTAATTCTAATGCAAAAAAAAGTCGTAATTACCTTTTTTTATTCAGTGGTAGAAATGGGCTTCCATCCTTACCACATGATTTCAAATAAATAAATAAAACATTTAATTTTTTCTTTATTGTAATTTTAAGCCAATTGTATCACTCTGACTTTTTTTATAACTTGGAAAAGAAAAATGTTGATAATATAAAATGTTTTTATTTCATTATATAATCTAAAGCATTTTTAATGATTTTTAAAAAATTACTAGATCCAGATGAACTGTTGAGCTCAATGTCATTGGCCACAACCTAGCAACGACTCAGAACACCCTAGCAACAGCATAGCCACTTCATTACAACCACATACACTACTGCTAAAGTCTGGAGTCTGTACATTTTTTAAATGCTTTTGAAATAAATCACTTCTGCTCAACAAGGCTGAATTTATTTAATTAAAATACAATAAAAACACTAATATTGTTAAATATTATTGCAATTTAAAATAACTGTTTTCTATGTGAATATATAATAAAATGTAATTTATTTCTGTGATCAAAGCTGAATTTTTTAGCATCATTACTCCAGTCTTCAGTGTCACATGATCCTGTGAAATCATTCTAATATGCTGACTTGCTGCTCAAGAAACATAATATTATATGTTAAAAAGCAGTTGCGCTGATTAATATTTTTGGAAACCATGATATATTAATAATTGTTTTAATCAATAATCATATAAATGATATGTAACATCATAAGCATTGCTTTCGATCAATTTAGTGCATGCTTGCTGAATAAAAGTATTAATTTCTTTCAACAAACCCACAACCCACAATCTTTTGAACGGTAGTGTAAGTGTGTTATGCCTTCAGGAACAAGACCTCCATCGAAGCCCATTATTGTGCTCATCTTTCATCCGTCAGCTGCAACTGTACGATCATTGCTCAACACAGCACACATTTCCAGATTAATGCCATTTCAATGAAGATAAATAAGGCTATTTTTTTTAGTTCAGCTGATCTGTACAATTCCTACCCAAACAATTTAGTTAATGAGTGGAGTGAGTCATAACAAATCACACATGCTTTTGGTTAGGACTCAAGTGTTAACTACAGGACATGCTGAGACTTTTGAGGTTCAGGGCAGGTCTGGGAAAATCTCGAGAGCAGCTGGTTACAGCTAATTACAAAAACGCCAAGAAAAGGTCTGAGAAAAGCTTTTTTGCAGATGCATCTTGATCTGATACATCTATAATCTTGGCTGTTATAGATCTGCATGAGGAGATGCGGTCTGGTAAACATGGGCAACTGCAGGACATTGTGTTGGGCGCAGGTTTGGGAAAGTCCCAGTCCCTCAGCATTTATTTAGGTCTGCTTCAGTTTCTCAGCATCCCATGGATCTCCATCAGTCCAGCTTTCATCCACCCCCGCATCCAGACCTGATGGTTTGGCTGTGCTTTTAAGACATTAAATGATGCTTATTAAAGGACGTTAATTAACTGTTGATGCTGTGTACTTTGTTGGGGGAAACTATTTTCCTCAGGCCGCATGTGCACAACACACTTGACAGTTTGTTCCACGGACAAAAGCAATAAAACACTTTCAAAATGAATAAATACCAGCCATGTTCCACAGGACCAATAGAGCACAACAAGTACTGGAAGGAAAAAATCCCATTCATTTCTTTATAGGAGCTTTGTTTCTAATTTCTTATAAACCTTTGGAGACAAGTCTGCCAAAAGCTCAGAGGTGATCAGTGTATGACATGAGCTTCTGTTGAAAACATCAGCGTTAGTTTAACTTCATTTTTAAAATGCTATTTCTGCTGAAGAGCTACATTAAAGGAATATCCACCAATCAAGAGGAGGAAAAGCTCCGCCCACTTACATAAGAAAATGCAAATGTCTCTCAATCTCATTTATATTCACAGAATACTTACATATTTAAATTTATTTAAATATATATGAATATTTTAAGATAGTTTTTTCTATTCTGTCACAGGGAGTCAGACTGAGACGTGCGGATCCATTTGCAGCATTTTATTGTCAAGATTGTAGTCGGGGCAAACAGGGTCAACACCAGCAAACAACAACAGCGAAGATAATCCAGAGAGTAAACCAGTAACCAAGCGTGAGTCAAAAACCAAATGGGCAGTCCAAAGTAACAACAGAAACAAACAGAGAAAACAAGGCAAAACAGGAAACAAAACCAGGAATAAACTAGGAAACTCTGAAAACACGGAGACTAGGAAACTGGGAAAACGCTTAGAAATGCAGCCGGGGCAATACAAGACTTCGCGAAGAAGCTGAGTGTGAGAGTGGCTTAAATGCTGTCCGTGTGATGAGCTGCAGCTGTGTGTGTGTGAGAATGAGCTGCAGGTGAATGCAGTGATTGGTGCAGTGGCTTGTGGGGGCTGAAGTCCATGAAGTGTGTGCCAGAGTTCATGAAGACAGGATGACCACATATGTGACATATACATAATACTTTTGTATATTTGTATTTTATTAAAAACAAACAAATATAACAACAATTATATATATATATATATATATATATATATATATATATATATATATATATATTTTTATTATTTTTTTTTTTTTTAAAGGTAATCATGAATTATTTATTACTAACAGTATAACAAAAATTATTATTAGTATTATATTGTTACATTATTTTATCATTTTTATAATGATATCTATCTATCTATCTATCTATCTATCTATCTATCTAAATATTATAAAATATTAAATTATATTATATTATGTTGTATAGTCTATATTATAAAATTATACATAAAATATATAATTATAAATATAAAATATTATATATATATATATATATATATATATATATATAATTATATACAGAAATAATGTGTCAACATTGTTATTATTGTCTATATATGTTAGTATTATAATAACATTTACTTTTTTATTATAATTATTAAAATAATAGTTATGAATTATATTTGTTATGTCTATATAATGATTCATATTCTAATAATGACATAATTATTATTAACAGTAATAACAACAGAAAAATATTATTTTGTTTTTTATTATATAATTGATATTGAAATGTCATTATTTTTATTGTTGTGTGTAATAATAATAATAATAATAATAATAATGTATTATTAAATGTTATCATGAAGTATTTATTATTAACAACAACAAAAATTATTATAAGCATAGCATTATTATTGTTATAATTAACTACATTATAATACTATATAGTATAATATTGTATATATATTGTATTATCTGCAATTATTATAGATTATATAATAATATGTTAATAATAATAATAATTATTATTATTATAATAAGTATTTCAATAATTACATCATCATTATTAACGATAATAACAACATAAAAATATTATTTTGTTTTTATTATAGAATTGATATTGAAATGTCATTATTTTTATTGTTGTGTATAATAATAATAATAATAATAATAATAATAATAATAATAATAATGTATTATTAAATGTTATCATGAAGTATTTATTATTAACAATAACAACAACAAAAATTATTATAAGCGTAGCATTATTATTGTTATAATTAACCACATTATAATACTATATAGCATAATATTATATATATATTGTATTATCTACAATTATTATAGATTATATAATAATATGTTAATAATAATAATAATTATAATAAGTATTTCAATAATTACATCATCATTATTAACGATAATAACAACATAAAAATATTATTTTGTTTTTATTATAGAATTGATATTGAAATGTCATTGTTTTTATTGTTGTGTGTAATAATAATAATAATGATGTATTATTAAATGTTATCATGAAGTATTTATTATTAACAATAACAAGAACAAAAATATTATAAGCATAGCATTATTATTGTTAGAATTAACTACATTATAATACTATATAGCATAATATTGTATATTTATTGTCTACAATTATTATAGATTAATATGTTAATAATAATAATAATAATAATAAATATTTTAATAATTACATCATCATTAACAATAATAACAACAGAAAAATATTATTTTGTTTTTATTATATAATTGATATTGAAATGTCATTATTTTTATTGTGTGTAATAATAATAATGTTATTATTAAATGTCATCATGAAGTATTTATTATTAACAATAACAACACATTTTTTATTAGCATAGCATTATTATTGTTATAATTTACTACATTATAATACTATATAGTATAATATTGTATATGTATTGTATTATCTACAATTATTATAGATTATATAATATGTTAATAATAATTACAATAAATATTTAAATAATTATATCATCATCATTATTAACAATAATAACAGCAGAAAAATATGTTGTTGTTATATAATTGATATTAAAATGACAGTCTTTTTATTATTGTCTAAAAATAATAATAATAATAACCATCATCATATAATTATAATTATGATTATTAGCATTAGTAGTATTAGTAGTGGAAGTATTAAATGTCATCATGAATTATTTGTTATTAACATTAATAAAAACTACAATTATTATTTCTATAGTTTTTTATTGTTATAATACTAATACTAATACTAATTATTATTATAATTTACTATATTATATTATTATATAGTCTAATATTATGTATTATCCATAGATTGTATAATAATATGCTAATAATAATTATCTTTTTATTATTGTCTATAATAATATTATGAATATAATAAATATCATCATGAATTATTAACAATAATAACAACAAAAATATTATTAGAATTATTATATTATTATTGTTATAATTTACTATATTACAATATTATATAGTATATACTATTATGTCTTATCTAGAATATTATAGATTATATAATAATATGCTAATAATAATTATCTTTTTATTATTGTCTATAATAATATTATGAATATAATAAATATCATCATGAATTATTAACAATAATAACAACAAAAATATTAGAATTGTTATATTATTTTTTTCATATTACAATATTATTTAGTGTAATATTATGTGTTATCTAATAATAATAATAATAATAATAATATTTAATTAAATTAATATTATAACATATAACAACAATAATAACAACAAAAGTTATTAGTAGTAGTGTTTTATTGTTGTTGTTATAATTTAATATATTATAAGTGTTATATAGTATAATATTATGCACTATCATTATTATAGATTATATAATAATACGCCAATAACACCAACAATAATAACATTTAAATAATGAAATAATCATTATTATAAACAATAACTACAAAAATATTATCTTATTATTTTATAAATGATATTGAAATGTCATTATTGTTTATTATTGTATATAATACCAATAATGAATATTATAATTAAATGTTGTTATAATTTATTATATTATAAGTGTTACACAGTATAATAGTATGCATTATCTATCATTATTATAGATTATATAATAATATGCTAACAACAGCAATAATAATATTTAAATAATGAAATAAATGAAATGAAATCTTGTTATTATTGAAATGTTGAAATATTGAAATGTCATTATTTTTTATTATTGTATATAATAATAATACATATTATAATTAAATGTTATCATGAATTGTTTATTAACAATAATAACAACAAAAACATTATACTTTATTACAATATTCTATAGTATATTATATTTACAATTATTATTGATAATATAGTAATATGCTATCATTAATAATTTATTGTTGTTATTATTATGTCTATATAACAATAATATTATCAAAAAAATAATGAACAGCCTACGTTTTCATTCATCTATGGAAAAACTATGGTTTAAAAAGTGGGCGTGCACTCTATTGATGGAGTTGAAAGGAAACAAAGTGGTTTTTAAAAAGTGATTTCATGGAGTCTTTAGTGTGCTGACAAAGTGACCAAACACTCATAGAACTTTTCAAATGAAGTTTGACTTCCTTTGCAAACACTGTATAACGTCCAAAATAGAGTTACCAGGTATTGTTACCACTGTAAAATCATAAGTAATGAATATGGGATTAAGGTTTCAGACTACTTCTGCCATTTTAATTTCATTGTTTAATGACAATTGATCGCTAAAACCAAGTCATTTAAGTAACAACTAAAGTAATTTACGTTTACCATGTTAATAAAAAAGTTGCTCTGCATATGTAACAACAACATTCTTCACTCTTGCATAACTCCTGGAGGACTAGTAATCAAGCTGTCAGAGTTATTCAACCGCTGGATGCTGTTCAATGAACCTGTCAGATTACCATATAGACGACGCCTGACGTTACGTACGAGCTTTACGTTACTACGACGTCCCACTACGCACTGAGTATATCGGAGGAAGCAGCGGACTCACCCGTGATCTAAAGTTCCGGCGCAGAGGAGCGGAGAAAGCAGCAGGGAAAGGTTGGCCGCGGCAGCGGGATCCTGTCGGAGCAGCAGCGCATCTCTGAGCTCTCCATTCCCGCGTCAGAGCGCCGCAGCTCCGCGCCTGCCCAACCACCAGAGCTCACGAACCAGTTAACCTCTACCTGACCACAGCTTCACTCTTCATGACCAAATCAACTTTAGGTCCAAACGTTAAGTGTGCGGATATAATGTATTATTATGAAAGAGTGGGCTCAAAAAGTATTAAAAGCGTTTATGAATATCCAGGCATTTAATAACAAAGCACAAATACACAATATTGTTGGTTTAAAATTATAAAAACAGTAGACGAACTGTTAAAAAATGAAGAAAAAAGCAATTTGGACACTTTATAGCCTACTTGTCAAATAGTTATCCAAACTTAACACCAAGCGATTTAATAATGCAAAATGCATATTTGAATGCTTTGTGTTATTTATGTAGGATAAAATGCAAAAAAAAAAAAAATCTAATTAAAAAAAGTTAACGCACCTACAATCCCTGCCAGTGCGGAGACTCAAACCCCTAACCTTTGAGTTTCAAGTCAAACTCTTTAACCATTAGGCCAGTGTTTTTCAACCTTTTTTTGAGCCAAGGTGCATTTTCAATTGAAAAAAAAAAAAATCACAAGGTACACCAACAATCGAAACTGTAAAAAATGAAACTCTGTAGCCTATATTAACAATATACAGCCATTCTTATCGAAGTGTCTTGAACAGGAATCAAATAAACACAAAGAAAAAAAGTATTTTATCTTTCATATTTCTTCTTCTTTCAAATAAAAAGTGCAATTAACAATATACAGTCATTCTTATCAAGGTGTCTTGAATAGGTCTTTTTTGATCTTTCATATTTCTACCTACTCAGTGTGAAACCTGGGCCTGTTTGTATGAACACAGAGCTGATAACTTATTAGTTTCCAAAAAATGTTTTAGACCAATTAGGTGAAATTTAATAATTTTCCACGGCACACCTGACGATCTCTCCCGGCACACTAGTGTACCACGGCACAGTGGTTGAAAAACACTGCATTAGGCCACAACTGCCTTAATTGATTTAGATTCAATTAAAAATAAATTATACTAAGGCCAATGTTTTATTTATAACATTCATGCATTAACAGGTATTATTGTGAAGTTGTGGTCAAGTTGAGGCTAACTTTTTTTTTTTTTTTTTACATTCCATTCTGTTAGGAATTATTTTAGTTTCCTTTTTATTTCCATCCTGTTTTTTTCCATCCTGGTAGGAATCTTGTAATTTTTTTATTTCCTTCCTGTTACTTTTTTTAATATTTCCACTCTGTTACATTCTATCCGGTTAGAAATTATTTTAGCTTCCTTTTTTATTTCCATCCTGATAGGAATCCTGTACTTTCTTTATTTCCATTCTGTTATGTTCCATTCTGGTAGGTATTATTTTCTGTTTCCATCCTGGTACAATTGTGTTCATTTTTCTTTTCTTCTATCCTGTTATGCAACCTTTTTAAGGTTGTATTTTTTTTTAATTGATTTGGTTGTGAAGAGTGAAGTTGTGGTCAAGTAGAGGTTAACTATTTTTTTCCACCCAGTTACATTCCATTCTGTAGGAAATATTTTAGTTTCCTTTATTTTCCATCCTGTTAGGAATCCTGTAAAAAATATTTCCATCCTGTTACTTTTCTATTCTGTTAGGACTCCTGTTGACTTTTTTTCATCCTGTTTTTATTTCCACCCTGTTACATTCCATACTGTTAGGAATTATTTTAGCTCCATTTTTATTTCCATCCTGGTAGGAATCCTGTACATTTTTTATGTCCATCCTGTTACTTTTCTATCCTGTTAGGAATCCTGTTGATTTTTTCCATCCTGTTATTTTCCATCCTGATGGGAATCCTGTGAATTTTTTAATTTCCATCGTGTTACCTTTTTTTATTTCCACTCTGTTACATTCTATCCTGTTAGAAATTATTTTAGCTTCCTTTTTTTATTTCCATTCTGTTATGTTCCATCCGGGTAGGTATTATTTTTTATTTCCATCCTGGTACAACTGTGTTCTTTCTTCTGTTCTTTTTTTCTTTTTACATGTCAGGAATTAAGTTCTTTTATTTCTTGCCATTTTAATAATTGTTAATTTCATTGTTTCCATCCTGTTATGCATCCTTTTTAAGGTTGTAATATATATATGTAATATATGTAATATATATAAATATATTTTAAGCACCCGAGCTTGACCAGAACATATTTCATAGGTCTGGTTTAAAAAACAACAACATTTAAAGCCACAATATTTATTAAAAAACAAAACAAAAACAAGAATAATGGTACTTAATGCTGATACAAAACACTAATATCCCCAGATTATGAATTTGAATTTCATAGTGAAATTAGACTGCATGTATACACACAACAAGACAAACAACTTTTGAATCCCAAAAGTGCATTAATTAACATAACATTAATTAAATACAGCAGGACTTCAAAATATGTCTCTTATACACATTTTAGTATAAACCATTATGACAGGATTTTTTCTGGCCTAGAAATGGCCTTTACATTTACATACAGAATTAGTTCATTTTCTTCATTTTTTTTTTATTATTGCCACCTATCTATCTATCTATCTATCTATCTATCTATCTATCTATCTATCTATCTATCTATCTATCTATCTATCTATCTATCTATCTATCTAACAGGAACAGGTTACGAGACAGAGAGGTTGTTTGTTATAGTAGCTAAAAATGTAGGCTGTTGGAAAGGTTTTTCCATGATATGTAACCACATTAAATTTCATTTTACTGTCATTATTAAGCAGTAGAATTTGATGTCATTTGGTAATAAAAAAAAGTATTAGATTAATATCAGCAGTGTCTTTTGGGACATTTGGGAGTGTTGCTCGGTGTCTTAAATGATGTAACGGACCAACATAATCTTTTTTGACCATTAATCAGTTTTCAGCATAAGCTGTAATCCTATTAGAAGATAATGTGATAAATGGGTTGAGAAATCGCTCGTGTAGGTCATGGTTGCAACCATGTAAATCTGCGTTCCGCTCGGGAGGTCCTGTAAATAAAAGAAACCTGTAAATTCACATCAGGCACGAGTCCACACACAAAATCATGAGCTCACTCAAATGATCATACACAGAACTTGAAGCCATGTAGTCAAAAACATAAAATATGCCACTGCGCAACATTAGGGTCATAAAATCTGACCTCGTCTCCTGTTTGCTGAATGCAGACCAGACTGCTCGGCCGTCTCGCACTTAAGTTATCAGATCAACAAGTGCTGATTTAAGA
>NC_133385.1:32632543-32665078 GCF_049309525.1 Garra rufa | reverse complement strand
CTCTGTTCCTGGTGGAAGATGTCTGTATAAATCTACTTGTAAATAAACTACCGGTGCTTTTTCTGAGTTCTCAATGTCTCGTTTTAAATGTCAGGGCCCTTGGAAGTCTACCAATGAAGTGTGGAGCTACTTTGTGCCTCGTAAATGGCGTAAAACAGTGATTTATTTACATGGCTTCTTCGATGCCCTATGGACTCTCATTGACAGCCTGTTGTGAGCATCGGATAACTGACCCCAGATTTCGGACAGCAGGACACAAACCGAGATGAGATATGCAAGGTACGTTCACACTCGGTATCATGATTCAATACACTTTAGGTCAAAATCACACCGGAGTTCTCCTTTAAACGGACTGCTCTTAATCTCAGTTTGTTATCAGCCTGTATAAAAGACACCTGTCCACAGAAGCAATCACTCAGATTCCAAACTCTCCACCATGGCCAAGACCAAAGAGCTGTCCAAGGATGTCAGGGACAAGATTGTAGACCTACACAAGGCTGGAATGAGCTACAAGACCATCGCCAAGCAGCTTGGTGAGAAGGTGACAACAGTTGGTGCGATTATTCGCAAATGGAAGAAACACAAAATAACTGTCAGTCTCCCTCGGTCTGGAGCTCCATGCAAGATCTCACCTCTTGGATTTTCAATGATCATGAAAATGGTGAGGAATCAGCTCAGAACTACACGGGTGGATCTTGTCAATGATCTCAAGGCAGCTGGGACCGTAGTCACCAAGAAAACAATATTAGTAACACACTACGCTGTGAAGAAAGTTTGCCAATGAACATCTCAATGATTCAGAGGAGAACTGGGTGAAAGTGTTGTGGTCAGAAGAGACTAAAATCGAGATCTTGCTGCCTATGACCCCAAGAACACCATCCCCACCGTCAAACATGGAGGTGGAAACATTATGCTTTGGAGGTGTTTCTCTACTAAGGGGACAGGACAACTGCACCGCGTCAAAGGGGTGATGGACGGGGCCATGTACCATCAAATCTTGGGTGAGAACCTCCTTCCCTCAGCCAGGGCATTGAAAATGGGTCATGGATGGGTATTCCAGCATGACAATGACTTAAACACATGGCCAAGGCAACAAAGGAGTGACTCAAGAAGAAGCACATTAAGGTCCTGGAGTGGTCTAGCCAGTCTCCAGACCTTAATCCCATAGAAAATCTGTGGAGGGAGCTGAAGGTCCGAGTTGCCAAACGTCAGCCTTGAAACCTTAATGACTATCTATCTATCTATCTATCTATCTATCTATCTATCTATCTATCTATCTATCTATCTATCTATCTATCTATCTATCTATCTATCTATCTATCTATCTATCTATCTATCTATCTATCTATCTGTACGTCTATCCATCTACCCTAGCAACCATATATCATCAAGGTGGCAGCACGTTTTGCTTAGACAATCAGCTCTTTTCCTCAGGGAATGTTAAAATATCTGGCTTAATTCATGCATTTGCAAGACCACACATCCTGTAACGTAACGTATACCATTCATCTCACATCTGTCTCAGCTGCTCAGACAAACACACAAACACACTCAAACATCTCGTGATCTCTCTGTGAGAAGGTCTGGGTCTCCAGAACGCTGTGTTCTTGAGTGCTGGTACTCAGAGGAAAGGCCGATCCCATGCAAGTGTTTAATGGAGCTTCAGCAGCAGAGTTTCCGCTGTGCCCGGTCATGCGACCTAAACATGATCTCTGACTCTCACAGCTGCATGAGGTCATCTCCACCCCGACACACCATCCGAAATATGATCTGCATACATTGTGACAGCACAATCAAAACCCTGAATACACAATGTACAATCAGGAGAGTTGAATCTGCGGAGGAGTTCTTGGCATCAGCCGACTCAGAAACGGATCTGTCATCTGTTGTTTGTGTAACATCTCCCTGAACCGAACCATAATAGTTGTACTCTTGGAGGCAACAACTCAATGGTCAGCTTTTGTCAGGGCCGTTGGCTCCGCGAATGTTCAGGTTTTGTCACTCGCACATAATAGATAAATTTAGCCTGTCAGATACGGCAAACAATGACACGCTCATTTTGGTTGTGACTGATGGCTTGTGTATAAACTTTCCTAAATTAGACTTTTTTCATGAATTTAGGGAAAGCAGAGGCGGAAAAAGCTGATTAACAAAACCAATAATATCAAATGTTTAGGAACACGTCACTTTATTTGTGGAAAAATGTGTTGCTTCTACCACAGTACTGAACTACTTAGAAACACGAGACGGAAAAGTCATCCAAGGTTAACTATGATACTTTTGACATGTTATAATTCAAATATAGCAGTTTACTGAAAGGTGCCACTCATTTTGTTATGATTATCATTAGAAAACATCATTACATTGCCATTATTGGTAAATTTGTCATTTTAGTTTTAGACGGTTGATGTGTCAAAATACCAAAATTCAACAGATTATTTATATATATATATATATATATATATATATATATATATATATATATATATATATGGGTCAAAGACGTTAAGATGTCCACATCAAAAGAGATTTCCAAAAGAGATTTTATGTCAATAGAATTCACATTAAATGTAAGTAAAGTGTCTACTTTTAAGGTTTCAAATAAGTTTTGGGAGAATAATTTGACAGTATTGTCATAAATAAACAGTATTGTTACACTGAATGACATTTTAGTGGGTGTCTTAAATTAAGTAAATTAGGGAAAAATGTATGATATTTATTTTTTGCTCAGAAAAACCAAAATAAAAATGCAATTAAATTAAACAGACAACTTTTTAGTTTTTTTTTTTTTAAATTTAAAGCAATATTACACTTATTGTTTTTATGCTTAAACCTTTTTCGTCTTTGACCCATATATATGTATCTATATAGAATGAATATATAAACTATAAAAAAGTAGAATATAATATATAAAAAACTTAAAATAAATCTAAAAACAAACTGAAATATATAAAAATCTGAAATTAGTTATGAAATACTATCTATCTATCTATCTATCTATCTATCTATCTATCTATCTATCTATCTATATATATATATATATATATATATATGAAATAGTAAATAAATTATTAAATAATAAATCAATATTTATTAATTTATTTGGAAACCATGATATACTAGCTTTTTTAAAAATAGTTTATATATATATATATGAAAAAATGTATATACATACAAAATAATTAAAAGTAATAATAAATATATATATATATATATTTACATTATATAAAATATAATATAACTTAAAAATAATAATAATAAAAAATTATAATTGTAATATATATTTTGTTTTGAAAAACCATGATGTACTACCTTTAATTTTTATTTTATTTTTTTTAAAGAAATTAATTATTTTATTGTCTTCTGAACATTCCTGAAAAAATAACATTAAAATATTATCATTGTTTCCACAAAAACTAAAGACTGAAGTAATGATGCTGAAAATTCATATTCAAATATATATATATATATATAATGACTTTTTGTCTTGTTATGGCTAATTTCACACCTAGTATTTTATACATCCTAAATACGCACAGTTAAATACTTTCACACTATAAATTGTCAAATATAATTATTTTGACAACAGCATGATTGGAAATGACATTAATTTGGATGTTTTTATTCACAGATACCACAGGGACACCTCCACATCGCTCAGGTGCCACAGGGCGAACAGGTGCAGATCACACAGGACAGCGAGGTGAGCATCCTTTCCTTTAGATTTCTTATTTTTTCTTCATTTTCTCATTCTTAGTCTTCCTTTGAGGCTCTCCACCCCTCATTTGAGTTTCCCATAAGAAGCTCTCAATGACTCAGACCATCAAATCTCACCACCTATCCATAATTATTCCTGACCTACCAATATTACTGTGATCTTTGGCAGAGAGATTTCTCTAAAGCATCATTTGTAAGGCTCCAGAGTACTCCGCGTCCTAGGTTTAAACAGGATTATGTAAAGGTATCCGCAAATATGTAAACATTATTTTGATCAAATCCATCCGTCATCCTGAAAGGAAGAGAGACGAGGGAGGAGGAGAGAATCAAAAATGTTCAAAAGCCATAGACTTTCAGTGCTTATTTTTTGGGGTAATATTGTTTGTTTTGAAGTCCAGAGCTTAGCAACAGCGTGCCACTTCATCCAGACTTCGCTCACAAAGACTGTCTTTGTAATATATTTGGCCCGCCTCATCAAAACCATTTATCTGGAAGAGTTTGTAAAGGAAATGAGCCGTCGTAAGATCATTTCCCTTTATCCAGATATTTGTCAGGTGTGTGTGAGTGTGTGTTTTATAGTCAGATGGGAAACTTGATTGAAAGTTTGTTGTGGCGCAGCCCTTTTTTCCCGATGGAAAAACTATGTGTTGTGTAACTGACACTTTCCATGATTAAGATACAAAACAGAGGTGGAAATTCTCTTTTGAAATAGAGAGTGCATTTTTCTTTTTTAACAAAGGATTAGTGAAAAGCCTCGGGATGATGATCATCAATTTCAGGCCGTCAAACAAAATATTTATCAGCTGTTTCACTTTCTATTTAAGTTCTATGAGGATTGCAATAGTTTCAACCCTGTTACTAAACCTTGGGTCCTTTTCTAGCGATAAAGATTAAGTAAAATGAAACAAATAATAAAATATAAATCATTGAAAACACATGAAAAAATACAATGTCTAAAAGGATTTCAAATAAAATATATTTTTTTTACTCAGTAGGCACTTGCTTGTTTCTGGGTAAATGTTGGTTTATCATTATTTATAAGCTTTGTTTAAACTTTGAATCAAATTTTGGTTTGATTATTGCTTTTCACACAATGCCTAGGGTCACAGGGTTGAATATATTTGAGCTTGATTAAATAAAATAAAACAAATAATAAAATATAAATCATTGAAAACACATGAAAAAATACAATGTCTTGAATATATTTGAGCTTGACGAATGCACAGTTATGCTAAAACTAGAAAAAAAATTTTAATTAAAATGTTGAAAAGGATTAATTGCTGCTACTTTTTGTTTGTCTGAATATTTAATTTTTTTATTTTTCTTGTCATCCAAGATGTTTATGTCTTTCTTTCTTCAGTTGTGAAGAAATTTTTTTTTGAAGAAAACATTTCATTTTTCTCCATATAGTGGACTTCTATTGCGCCCCGACTTTCGAACTTCCAAAACGCAGTTTAAATGCAGCTTTAAATTATCCCAAATGTGGCTGTAAACGTAAGCAAATGTAAGCTGTTTGTTTGTTTTTTATTACAATTTATATGCTTTTTAAAGGATTAGTTCACTTCCAGAACAAAAATTGACAGATAATGTACTCACCCCCTTGTCATCCAAAATGTTCATGTCTTTCTTCAGTTGTAAAGAAATTTTTTTTTTTTTTTTTTTTTTGAGGACGAGATTTCAAGATTTTTCTCCATATAGTTGACTTCTATGGTGCCCCGAGTCTGAACTTCCAAAATGCAATTTAAATGATTCTTCAAATGATCTCAAATGCGCCTGTAAACGATCCTAGCCAAGAAAAATGGGTCTTATCTATTGAAACGATATGTTATTATTATTATTTTTTATTACAATTGATATACTTTTTAACCTCAAATGCCCGTCTTCTCTCTCTCTGCGATGTGCATGAGTAGTCTGTGCATCTCTGGTTCTAAACAGTTAGGGTATGTCGAAAAACACATCATATTTTCTCCCTTAACTTTAAAATCATTTCAAAATCATCCTACATCGCTGCAGAAGTACCGACCCAGTGTTTGCAAAGTGAACATGCAAAGAAGATCAAAAACCTTAACAAAAAAGGTGTCCGCTGTCCCAAAAACCACGGTTGGACTTGGGGTCTTGTGGCTTTTGTTTATCTTTTAAAGGAGAAGATTAATTCCACAACAAACATTTACAGATACTGTACTCACCCTGTTGTCATCCATGATGTTCATGTCTTTCTTGCTTCAGTCGTCAAGAAATTAAGTTTTTTGAGGAAAACATTTCAGGATTTTTCTCCATATAGTGGACTTCTATGGTTCCCCGAGTTACAAAAAGCAGTTTAAATGCGGCTTCAGATGATCCCAGCTGAGGAAAAAGGGTATTATCTAGCGAAACTATCGTTATTTTTTTGTAATAAAATTACAATTTATATACTTTTTAACTTTAACGCTCATCTTGCTCTGCCTGAACTCTGTTTTTTCCAAATCAAAACAGTTAGGGTATGTCTAAAAACTCCCATCTTATTTTTTCCCTCAATTCAAAAATCAATTTAGAATCATCCCACGTTGCTGCAGAAGTACCGACCCAGTGTTTGCAAAGTGATAATGCAAAGAAGATCAAATACCCTTAACAAAAAAGGTAAAACAGCGATGTAGGACGATTTTGAAGTTGAGGGAGAAAATGAGGTGGAAGTTTTTCGACATACCCTAACTGTCTTCAATTGGGAAAAACAGAGTTTAGGCAGAGCAAAACAAGACGAGCATTTGAGGTTAAAAGGTATATAAATTGTAAATAAAAAAATTAAATAACCGATCGAAATAACCGAAGACCCTTCTTCCTCAGCTGGGATCGTTTACAACCGCATTTGGGATCGTTTGAAGCCGCATTTAAACTGCATTTTGGAAGTTCAAACTTGGGGCATCATTGAAGTCCACTATATGAAGAAAAATCCTGAAATGTCTTCCTCAAAAATATTTTAATAATATCTTTACGACTGAAGAAAGAAAGACATTAACATCTTGGATGACAAGGGAGAGAGTACGTTATCTACTTTAAAGGGATAGTTCACCCTAAAATGAAAATTACACCATGATTTACTCACCCTCAAGCCATCCTAGGTGTATATGACTTCCTTCTTTCAGACGAATACATTCTGAGTTATATTAAAAATGTCCTGGCTCTTTATAATGTCAGTGAATGACTGTTGAGATTTTGAAGTCCAATAAAGTGCATCCATCCATCATAAAAAGTGCTCCACATGGCTCCGGGGTGTTAATAAAGATGCATTTGTGCAAAAAAAAATAAAAAAATCCATATTTAAAACTTTATAAACCGTGATCTCTAGCTTCTGCTAACTGTCATATCACAAACGCATCGATTCACTTCAGAAGGCCTTTATTAACCCCCCGGAGCCACGTGGAGCACTTTTTATGATGGATGGATGCACTTTATTGGACTTCGAAATCTTAACACCCATTCACTGCCATTATAAAGCTTGGAAGAGCCAGGACATTTTTTAATTTAACTCTGATTGTATTTGTCTGAAAGAAGAAAGTCATATACATCTAGGATGGCTTGAGGGTGAGTAAATCATGGTGTAATTTTCATATTTTTGGGTGAACCATCCCTTTAAAATTGGTTTATAGTTAAAATATGTTTAATTACAATATAATATAATATAAATGACACAGAATGTCTCAAAAATATGACATTGTTGGGTAAAGTTAAACAGTCAAGACCTCTGAGATGGGAGAGGCCAAAATTACCATTTTAAGAACGAGGTAACAAACATTTGATGCTATTTAATTAATCCATATTTAATAGTTATTGCAACAAAAACTTGGTATTTGTATATCTAAGGCACTGTTGACACAGAACACATTTTTGCATTCCATTGCTTTGCATTTTCACAGTATTTCTTGGTAAATGTGCATTTTTTACTATTACTCATAACACAATGTTATAAAAACATCACAATCAAGTTCAAACTGTTAAAAAGGTACTTTTTAAAAAAAAATGTATACCTCATTCATGGAAACTGGCAACTGCTGAAATTTGAATAAGTCTGTCTTTCCTGTCTTGCAGGGCAACCTACAGATCCACCAAGTGCATGTTGGGCAAGACGGCCAGGTAAATGTAGGTACCCTTTTACATTTATTGGTTTTTATCCATGTGACAGTGTCTTTGTGTGTCCTCTCTTGTTTTTTTGTTTGTTCTGAGAATATGGTGTTTGGGATAAGCGTGCACTTCCTGTTTCTCAGCTCACTTCGAAGAGGGACTCTGCATCAAAAGCAGTAGAGGCCTGTTTGGAAATCAACCCATTTCATACACACAAACACACATTCTCAATGTTAAAAGTTTGGATCCATGTTCGTTATCTTACTTATTACAACTTGCAACACCTTGTCCATTCACATGTCTATGAGGTGTACAAACAATCAGTACTAAATAGCAACCACTTAGAACATCTTAGCCAGTGTTATTTTAGTATCATTGAGATGCTATTATAGAATTATTCATATTTTGAATTATTTTATTTTGACAGTTTTCATTTTAATTTTAGTTAGTTTTAGAAATGTTGTAGTGTTTTTGTCATTTATTATTTAATACTTATTGTTTAAATGTCTATATACACTACCAGTCAAAAGTTTTTGAACATTAAAATGTAAACAGTAAAAATTTGAAATATTTTTACTATTTAAAGTAACAGCTTTCTATTTGAATATATTTTAAAATGCAATTTATTCCTGTGAATGAAGCTTAATTTTCAGCATCATTACTCCAGTCTTCAGTGTCACATGACCCTTCAGAAATCATTCTAATATTCTGATTTGCTGTTCAAGAATTTATCGTTATCAATATTTAAACATATATATATTAAATATATTAAAACATCATAGCATTCAAAAGCTTGGAGTCAGTATAATTTTTATAATTTTTTTATAGAAATGAATACTTTTATTTAGCAAGGATGCTTTAAATTGATCAAAAGTGATGATAAAGACATTTCTAATGTTACAAAAGTTTTCTATTTTAAATAAATGCGGTTCTTGTGAACTTTCTATTCAACAAAGAAACCTGAAAAATTCAACTCCTCTGTTTTCAACATAATAATAATAATAATAATAATAATAATAATAATAATAATAATGTTTTTTGAGCAGCAAATCAGAATATTAGAATGATTTCTGAAGGATCATGTGACTGGATTAATGATGCTAAAATTCAGCTTTAATCACAGAAATAAATTATATTTAAAAAATATATTCAAATAGAAAACAGTCATTTTAAATAGTAAAAATATTTCAGAATTTTACTGTTTTTGCTGTACTTTGGATCAAATAAATGCAGGTTTGGTGAGCAGAAGAGACTTATTTAAAAACATTGCAAATCTTACTGTACCAAAACATTTACTTGGCGGTATAGTAGCTTTTATTAATTTGATTTCATTTTTAGTTACGTTAATACAACAAATTAAACTAAATAAATGTTAAATTAGTGCCTTGCTTACTGGCTAAAATAAAATAAATTGAATTTTTTTTAATGTATATATTTTGTTTCAGTAAACATTTCTTATTTCAAGTAACAATTTAGTAACAAGATTTAGCATTGTACTGAAACACACTGCAAAAATGTTCTCTTTTTCCTCTGAACATCTAGATTGTGCTTTGCCATTAAGTTGGCTTTTGCTGTTTTATCAGCACTTGTGTTTTTTCTAGCATGTTTCCCAGTTCCAGCTTTTTACACACACTCACACACCCATAACATACTCCATTATGGTGATAGTTTTCATCTGTACAGTAGCAATGAGTAAATGTTTGCATTTTTGTGAAAATTCCTGGCATGTCGCCCAGATGATTGCAGATATGAAGGGGCACTTAGTCCCCAGTGCCAGTTTGCACGCACACAAAATACTGGCTAATATGCATTAGGCAATGTCTATCTGTGCTTTCGCGTGAAATAGAAATAGGAAGAGGAAAGAGAGCGAAAGAAAATGTCATTAACCCTGACGCAGCGTTCAGATGTTTTTTTCTGGACCTCTTCCACATCTCCCTCAGCATCAGGTCTTTTTGTCCCTTCCAAAGGATTTCTTCACTCTGGTCCCTCCTCCTCTTCCTCCATGTCCTCTCTTTTCATCTCCATGTGCTATAGTTCATCTGTCTTTGAATCATCTCTATCCTGTACACAGCTGGAGGCCTGTCCTCCACTCAGCCTCAGGTCAGCAGAACTTCAGGCCAACAGCTCTGCAGTCACCTCAAAGCTTTCAGCAGGGGGATAAACGCTTCGATAACACTTTATATCAGCGTGTTTACACAGTCATGGAAATTCTGTCATCAATTATCCTCCTTCCAAACCCGTTTGATTTCTTTCCTCCATAAAACACAGATGGAGAAATTTTGAAGAATGTCTCAGTTTCTCTCGTCTCAGTTTGTGTTCCACACAAGCATTAAAGAGAAGCCGTGGGATATGGCTGTATATCGGCACAACTGTGATTCGGCTGATGAGATTTTGCCCTCAGCCAAAACTATTTGCACTGGTACAAGTACTAGATTAATGAGAACCAAGACTGGCTGTTAGATTTACCCAAAATGAATTATATCTCTTGTTTAACCACTATAGAGACATCAGAGCCAGCTCTAAATTCCAGAAGATCTGGCCGAGGTAAGGCTGCTCTCTGCAGGTTCATGAGGGCTGAACGCCTGCTGGTGCCCTGGAGCTCACATCTCTGAAAACGTGGATGCAAATTTTCAAATAGATGTTATCTTTATCTCTCAGCCAATCAGATTTGAGGACCAGAAAGAACTGTTGTATAGTTACATAAAATATAACGTGATGAGAATTTGCCCTCAGCCAAAACTATTTGTTCTGGAGCAAATAATAGATTCATGAGACCAAAGACTGTCTGTTAGATTTACCCAAAACGAATAATATCTCACTTTTTTTTACCCACTATGGAGACATCAGAGTCAGTGGCAAATTCCAGAAGATCTGGCCGAGGTGAGGCTGCTTTCGGTGGGTTCACGTGCGCTGAACGGCTGTTGACGCCCTGGAGCTGACATCTCCAAAAACGTTGAAGCAAATTTTCAAATAGACATAATAACTGCATATTTGAAGTCTGATCGAGTACATTCCCACCTAAAAAAACAATTTATTTATAAAATGATAGTGGATTTGGGCGTCCGCCATGATACTCGCTGTGAGAAACACCACAAGCGGACTGATACAAATGGTGAACCAGTTGGAGTTCTGTTATCACTAGAATATCGCACTCCTCTCAGCCAATCAGATTCGAGGACCAGAAAGAACTGTTGTAAAAAGTTACATAAAATATAACGTGATGAGATTTTGCCCTTAGACAAAACTGTTTGCTCTGAAATAAATTATAGATTCATGAGACCAAAGACTGCCTGTTAGATTTACCCAAATCTGCCGTCCTAGAGCTGACATCTCCGAAAAACATTGAAGCAAATTTTCAAATAGATGTTAAAAATGCAAACTGTATATTTGAAGTGTAAATAAGTACATCTCAGCCAAAAAAAACTCTTAAAACTACATTCCGTGACACAAAAACTGTATTATTTCTAAAATTATAATGGAATTGGGTGTCCACCATGACACTTGCTGTGAGAAACACCACAAGCGGAGTGATACAAACAGTGAAATGGTTGGAGTGCTGTTACCACTAGAATATCGCACTCATCTCAACCAATCAGATTCGAGGACCAGAAATAACTGTTGTAGAAAGTTACATAAAATATAACGTGATGAGATTTTGCCCTCAGCCAGAACTGTTTGCTCTGGAACAAATAATAGATTCCTAAGACCAAAGACTGCCCGTTAGATTTACCCAAAACAAATTATATATCATGTGTAACCACTATAGAGACATCAGAGCCAGCGGTAAATTCCAAAATATCTGGCCGAGGTAAGGCTGCTCTTGACAGGTTCATGAGGGCTAAATGGCCGTTGACGCCCTGGAGCTCACGTCTCTGAAAACTTCAAAGCAAATTTAGACATTACAAATGTAACAAACTGCATATTTGAAGTCTAACAAGTACATTTCTTCCTAAAAAGTCTTATTTATAAATTTACAGTGGATTTGGGCATCCGCCATGACACTAACTATGATAAATACTGCAAGCGGTGAAACAGTTGGAGTGCTGTTATCACTAGAATATCACACTCCTCTCAGCCAATTAGATTCAAGGACCAGAAAGAACTGTTGTATAAAGTTACATAAAATATAACGTGATGATATTTTGCCTTTATTTTGCCCTTAGCCAAAACTATTGCACTGGAGCAAGTACTAGATTAATGAGAACAAAGACCGGCCGTTAGATATACCCAAAATGAATTATATCTCTTATTTAACCACTATAGAGACATCAGAGCCAGCGTTAAATTCCAGAAGATCTGGCCGAGATAAGGCTGCTCTCGGCGGGTTCATGAGGGCTGAACGCCTGCTGATGCCCTGGAACTCACATCTCCGAAAACATCAAAGGAAATTTTCAAATACGTTATTGTCAGGGGCGGACTGGCCATCGGGAGAACCGGGACAATTCCCGGTGGCCTGGCAGCCAATTTGGCCCGCTGCCATTTTTTTAAATTTATATTTTATTTTCATATATATTGTTGTTGTTGTTTCTGTTGCCTGCCGAATGTACTAAAGTGATTATTTTCATATTCGCCATTCAATTTTAAATCGTAATTCGGTTCGTCTTGACTGACAACGCAATTCGCCACACGCACACTCATCCGCGCGTCCGCCAAAAGAATGCAAGACTCGAGAATGGAGCGCCCAGGTGGAGCAGAGAGTCAAAACTGTCCTGTTCAGTACTTCATTTACAGGTCAGATACATCTGTAAATAGACTATTGTAGTTTTGTTTACTTAGTTAAACTGCTTGCAAATATTATCAATAGCAGTCCGTTTGCTGAAAAATTAACAAAATGGCATAACTTGTAAAGAGTTGGAACTTAGCAGACAAATATTCACATTGTTTTATAAGACGTTCAGAGGGAGCTAAGGCTAACAACAATACAACCCTTACAAAAATTAACCATGTTTTCACTAAAAACCAAAAAACATTGTTACTATAGTTAAACTATGGTAACCACAAATTAACAAAGGTTTTGCTACACTTGGTATTTGTAGTAAAACTCTGGTTATACAAATTGTAATCAAAATGCCAAAATTTTTTACTAAAGATATATTCAAGATGTAGCTATTATTGGCCAACAGTTTTGACATTTAGGCAAGATAAAACAATAGCACATGGTCCTAATGTAATACTTACATTTTTATAAAAAGGTAAATGGAAGTTCAAGAGATAATCTTTAATTTTGCGTGGCACCAGCCAGTGGATTATACTTTTTTTATTGTCCATGGTTTCAGAAGTTGTTGTGAGTTTTTGGGATGGCCTGGATGAGTGTGAGATTTCCAGTCCGCCCCTGGTTATTGTTATTAATAAACTGCATATTTGAGGTCTAAACGAGTACATTCTCGCCTAAAAACTTTTTAAAGATTCAAGGACTAGAAAGAATTGTTGTATATTATAGTTATGGTCTACCATGACTTTCATCTAAATTCAGGTCACATAAAGTTTCAGGTTAAAGACAGATTACAGTGAAGCACAGAGGACATTGTGTGCTGTGCATATGGATCACTTTTTGGCAAGGTATTTAATATTTTTTGGCATCATTTTTGAATGTCTTGGACTTGAAATTGTTCACCCAAAAAGGAAAACTCTGTCATTGTTTATTCACCCTGATGTTGTTCCAAAGCCATATGCCTTACTTTCTTTCATGGATGACAAAAACAGGACTTTTTGTTAACAAGACAACATTCTAATTGGGGCTTGAAAGATGCAGCCTGTACAAAACTTGTCGTGAAAATAGTGTAAATTTCCAAGATATCTGAATTGCTTTCGAGTTTTTACATCCCCATCTGCCCGCCATGTCCTCTCTGCCGTCAAGGGGAAGAGCCCCTGATTTGCAGGCTGTTGGTCTGTAATGGCATGCCATATCATTTAGCCTCCTTCCACCATCTAAAGCAAACACGCACATAGCCGGCACATGAAAGACTTCCATGAAGGAAAGTGAAGGAGTGTTAACAGTGCGTTAAATCAGTCGGCGACCTCTTGGTGTGCACTTATCTGATGCCCCTTCTCCTGCCCTCTGATCCGGCCCCCACATCTACACAAATCCGAAGCAAAAGATAAGGGAGGAACGTGAAAACAGGGTGAGAAGATTGAAGTCTGAGGAGATTGTGTTTTTGGTTGGCACAATTGGTTAGTTCCACATTGTGCTCGCAAATTCTTCAGACCAGACGTTGCAGATGTTTATTACTGAAACCTTTCAGGCCTTGTGTTTTCTATGAACAAGAGTTCTTTATTTACTTCTCCTTTCACAAGAGGATGGTGCACAGCTGTGCACCCAGTTGGAGATCTGTGCGGTGCTGCAGTCACTTCCTCGACCGGTTTTGAGGTAGGTAGGAAGAATGGAAGTAGGAGGGGGAGATTTGGCTCCCGTTGGTAATTCCAGGTGCATTAGTGGTTGTTTGCAGCCAAGTACCGCCTAAGGTAAATTGAGCAACCAAAATGTGATGTTTAGAGCAGTTAAAACTGAAAACATAGTAACAGAAAGTGGTGGCCTGTTTAAACAATACATCAATGAATTGATTTTTTACATTTGTAGCCCAAATCATGAACAAATGAAAAAGTTCCTATTAGTGAATCCAAAACATTGAGGGCTATCAGTGTAGTCCAGTTCAGGAACAAATAGTTGACCCAAAAATCAAAATTCTGTCGTTCCAAACCCGTTAGATTTTTGTTCATCTTCGGAACACGAATCAAGATATTTTTTTAAAGAAATCCAAGAGGTTTCTGACCCTGCATAGACAGAAACGCAGCTACCACGTTCAAGGCCCAGAAAGGTAGTAAGGACATTGTTAAAATAGTTACGAGAAGCTACAAGAATACTTTTTGTGCACAAAGAAAACAAAAATAATGATTTTATTCAACAATTCTTCTCTTCCGCATCAGTCTCCACCATCATTCTTGAGTGTCACAATGTATTACAGCGTTTTGGAGGCCAAAACATTTGAAAACAGGTTTTAGTTAACAGTTTTTGTAAAGATTACCATTATCATCTCTGTGTAAACTGTGAAAACAGTAATGTCGTGCTCAGTGATGGGAATAACAGCGTTTTTAATCTTATTCTGAGGTAAATTCTGGCTTATTCCTCTCAGCGCGTCTTCTTCCAGAAACGAAAAGTAGCCTAGATGAACTGGATGAGTGAGAGGATGTTTATCATTTGAAAAGCAGAGCCGCTTGTGGGCGTGATTACATTTAACATATTGAGTTTAGATGATGACAACTGGAGCTCGCGTTGGTATCATATGGATTACTTTATCAAATAATTATTTTCATGTCTGTGAGGCAGGTATTCGCTGAAATTCAGTTTCGTTGTGAAGAGAGGTGACAGAGACCGAGACGGCAGAGAGCGCACACTGTCTATTTTCTTTATTTTACAAAAGCACATTGTTTTGTTCTTATTATGACTATACACAAATAAAAGTAGACCCTTTGCCGTTTCAAACGATACCTTATTCTTGTCTGTACGTCCAAAAGTATTTTATTTTCGTGGTCATCAAGAAAAAACGAGACAGACCACACCAATGCGGTCTTCGACTTCAGAGGGTTAACGATGTTGCCGCGGGATGTTTTTCATGTCTGCGGGTTAAAGCAACCCCGATAACGTGATGCTTAACCCCTGGAAATTGTCTCTTACATTGTCCCACAGCAACATTAAAATAGTGTAGATTAGTGTGCAATGTTTTGTTCATTTAACATATTTAATATTGCGGGCATCCAAGTTATTTGACATATTTGAACTTTATGTTGTTTTTCGTGGATCCGTTTGAATGGGGATCGTTTTGACAACGTTGTTGTCAATGCGTGAAAAAATTCAAAATGTACCCTGAGTTACCAATTAAGTCAGTTGACATTTTATTCTCCAAAAACGATTTTGAAACCTTAAAAGTAGATACTTTACTTACATTTAATGTGCTTTCTATGGACATAAAATCACTTTTGGAAATTTCTTTTGACGTGGACATCTTAACGTCTTTGACCCATGTATACTCTTTATAAGAGGAAGTGGTCATGAGTTATACAGTAATTTAGTAATACAGTTTTAGACATGAAATGCACATAAATAGCACTTTCTACTAATCTTCTACTTCTTCTTCTTCTAACTTCTACTTTCTAAATAATACTTTCTAGTTTAGGCCCTGTGTTTAAAAAATAGAGTCTGAATCTAATCAAATCTGTAAATGTGTATGAAACCAAACCTTAGCAGCTTGGTACTGTACCTTGAAACAGTTTTGTTTCCCTGCAAACTTAATAAAATGCACCATTAGCAGCACCACATGGAAGTCCGGCCCCAAACTCAAACCATTGATCGAGTCTAAAGTTGTCATGCTGGGCCGCTCAAACAAACAGTGCGGCATTTACATAGTAAGCTTTTTGGCACTATCTGCACATCTGAAATTGGGTACTACAAATTCAGACTGCACCAGAACCAGACCCAATAAAGACTTATTCTAAGCCTGCTTATTCAAACAAATGTAAAAAGACTAAGGAAAAACTACTGTGATCTGTTTCTAATCGGGTTTTTTTTGGATTTGCTATTTTATTGAATTTGGACGAGACAAAAATGAGCTCAAGAGTTTGAAAATCATTCACAAGTGTGTTCAACTGATGTAAGTTTTTCCCTCTGTAAATGTGTATATTTATATTGGTATGTATGCAATTATGCCCATTTGCGATCCAGAACTTCAAGTTTCCTCTATCACGGTATTGAAACCAGATGTGAGCAAAGCTTGCATCCATTAAGTACCTGCTATAGGATCTAAATTCTCCGGGATTTAACTTTGTTGTCACAACCTTGAGGCTTTAGTCTCAATTCAAGCTCCTAAATGAATTTACCCTTTTTACCTCTTGGAACAAGGATTTTCCTTAAGGTATAAAACAAAATATGCTAAATAAAATGCTCCAAGGCTTTTCGCGATTCCAGTGATTGTTGTGTCCTAATGGACGGGATTGTATTTCACAGCATTGCCTGTCTTGGGTCGTGATAGTAGAGTTCTGGACGCTAATGTGGACATGGCGGGGATTCAGAGGTCTTCTCACAAATATTCACAAGAAAATCCCTTGATAGTCTGATGGAGAGAAGTTCTCATTGAGCTGCTGCAAGTGTTGTTGTCGGTGGGCACTGTTGGGTACACCAATCAAATCGCTTGACTGTCCTTATTAAGACAAAGAAATCGTCTTCGTGAGAATCTTACCTCTTGTTTTGCCGCCAGTTGGATGCAGTGAAAACATCTGATGAACAAGATGCAATAAAATCATCAAGTCATCAGAATTTATGTTGCTGTGAGATGCTTTCCATCGAAAACGTGGAAGAAAAACACGAAGGCGGGACTGGACTGTGCGACTCCTCACAGAGGTTGTTTTAAGGTCATGCAGAGATTTTACAAGATCTGTTACAACACATGGAGTGATACGCCGTAGCCTGTCAAATCAGCTGTATAATTAGAAACATAATGAAGACGACACAAAGAAAAGACTTGATGTTTTGACACTAACACTGAGGCTTTATTTCTTTGTTCCCGAGAACAAGCGTCACTGCTCGGCTTATCTGAGTGTTGATACATTTGTTGTAAAATAGAGTTATTTATGGCATTTCGTCTGCTCTTTGAATCAGAAGTCTTATAGATTGATGTCTGTTGTATGAATTGCACAGGGTCTGTTTAATCTCTTTCTTTGGATATGCTGTAAAAGATGGGTTTGGCTGGAGGAGTAGTATCTCAATCTTCCACAGGGGTCATATTTAAGGTTGTTGTTAGCGATTTGAGTATTAGGATGTCAAACTAATTTATCTAGAAGTTATATTTTGTTCTTGTTTCCCTTCAATCCAGCCTGAAGGCAAACTGTTAGCTTGAGAAACTGCAAAGGTTCACTATCGCAGGATATTGCAGTTTAAAGGGAAAGTTCAACCAAAAATGAAAGTTCTGTCATTAATTACTCACCCTCATGTCGATCCAAACCTTAAGACATTTGTTCATCTTCGGAAAACAAATTAAGATATTTCTGATAAAATCTGAGAGCTTTCTGACTCTGCATAGACAGCAACACAACTGACACATTCAAGGCCGAGAAAGGTAGTAAGGACATCATTAAAGTAGTCCATTTGACATCAGTGGTTCAAATGTAATATTATGAAGCTATGAGAATGCTTTTTGTGTGCAGAGAAAACTAAAATTTGGTCATGGATGTCATGCTTGTACAATGTGTTACGATGAGGCCAATTTGAACCAACAGTAAAAGAAGAGAACTTCTAAAGCTATACCTTATTTCCAAGCATCCTTTGGTTTTTCTAAGCTTACTTTCTTCACGTCATCCATCTAGATTTCCTTATCTTCCTGTGAAGCTTCCTTCCAGACTTCCTCACCTTCCTACTGAGCTTCTTTTTCTCCAAGCCTCTTTTCTGTCTCAAGTTTTCCTTCAAAGCATCCTTCATTTTGAGCTTCTTTCCAGACTTTCTTACACTGTTAAAAATAAGGGTTCTTATTGGCATTGATGGTTCCATGAAGAGCCTTGAACATCTGTGGAACCTTTCTCATTTAGAAAAGGATCTTTACAGTGAAAAAAGGTTATTTTAAAAGCTGTTCACTGAAAGGTTCTCCAAGCTTTTTCTATCTCAAGTTTTCTTTCAAAGCATCCTTCCAAACTTCTTCAGAGCTTCCTTAAGTTTCACATGAGCTTCCTTTCCTCAAAGCTTCTTTTCATCAAAGTTTTCTTCAAACCATCCTTCTTTTTGAGCTTCCTTTCAAACTTCTTTACTTCAATTTCCTCATCTTCTACTGAGCTTCCTTGCCTCCAAACTTCTTTTCTGTCTCAAGTTTCCTTCAAAGCATCTTTTTCTTTTGAGTTTCCTTCCAAACTTTCTTACATTCCTTCAAGCTTTCTAATCTTCATTCTGAACATCATTCCTGCCCTCCAGTCTTCCTTCCTGTCACAAGCTTCTTTGCATGTGTGCTTCTTTTCTGCCTTCTGAGATTCCTTCATTCATTTAAAACTTCCTTCCTACCTTCTAAGCATCCTCACCTTCCTACTGAGCTTATTTTCCTCAGTCTTCTGTTTCCTTCAAAGCATCCTTCCTTTGGAGCTTCATTCCAAACTTCTTCAGAGCGTCCTCACCTTCTTACTGAGCTTCCCTCCAAGCTGCTTCTCAAGTTTCTTTCAAAGCATCTGTTCTTTTGAGCTTTCTTCCAAACTTTCCTTATCCTCCTTACTTCAAAGCTTTTTCACATTTCTACTGAGCTTCCTTTCTTCCAAACTTCTTTTCTGCCTCACGTTTCCTTCAAAACATCCTTCATTTTGAGCTTTCTTCCAAACTTTCTAATATTCCTTCTGAACATTGTTCTTGCCCTCTAATGTTCCTTCTTGCCATTAGCTTCTTTCCCTTTGAGCTTTTTTCCTGCCTCCTGAGGTTCCTTTATTCATTTTCAAACGTCCTTCCTACCTTCTAAGCTTCTTCATCTTTCTACTGAGCTTCTTTTCTGTTTCAAGTTTCCTTTAAAGCATCTTTTAAGCTTCCTTACAAACTTCTTCAGAGCTTTCTCGCCTTCCCGCCGAGCTTCTTTTCCCCCAAGCCTAATTTCTGTCTAAAGTTTTCTTCAAAGCATCATTCTTTAAGCTTCCTTCCAAACTTTCCTTATCCTCCTTTCTTCAAAGCTTTCTCACATTTCTACTGAGCTTCCTTCCTTCCAAGCTTCTTTTTTGTCTCAAGTTTCTTTCAAAGCATCCTTCATTTTGAGCTTTCTTTTAAAGTTTCTAATCTTTCTTCTGAACATTGTTCCTGCCCTCTAATCTTCCTTCTTGCCATTAGCTTCTTTCCCTTTGAGCTTATTTCCTGCCTCCTGAGGTTCCTTCATTCATTTCAAACTTCTTTCTTACCTTCTAAGCTTCCTCATCTTCCCACTGAGCTTTCTTTCTTCTCTCCAAGCTTTCCCTCCAACTTTCTTCAAGCCTCCTTCCAATACCTTTCTTTTCAAGCGTCTTTTCCACCTAATGCAGTCAGATTATCGTCCAGAATCAATGGCCAATTTCAAATGTTACAAATTAAAAACACTACCATTTGTGATGACTAAGCTAAACCCTGCATTGCTTCAACATTACTAAGAGCATAACACGTGTGGAGGTCTAGATTGGCCACAACAAACGGCCACGTGATTTTCAACCAAAGCACATGAAATTTCGTGATGACTGAGCTAAACCCGTATTGCTTCAACATTAGTGATGTCATGCAACGCCTAATTATTTGGAACTGAATATGCACTAGAAATTATATCTGATTCCAAGCTCCAAGGCAATGGTGTGGATACAGTACTGTTGACAGTGGCAGCCCTCCAATATTTGACTTTTAAAGTACAACGTTTAGGGTTTAAGAAGATATTAGCGATGGCACCACCCGCACAAGCCTACTACTGTTTCCTATAAGTCTAGCTTGTTTGTGTAATGTAGCAACCACACACTCATCAAACAGGAATTAGCCATCGAGCTCAAATATCCGCAGATGTCCTCATTAGATAGCGTTCAGTTTTGGAGTGAAATAAACAGATTTTGGATACAAATTTAGACTTTAGTCTTTACTGTACAACCGTTTTTATTCTGAATTCGTCTGTCTGTTGGTGGGAGGTTTTGCAGCAGATGCAGCAGAAGTGATGTAGGACTCTCAGATGGTTTTTAGGAGTTCACTCAGTTTGTCCAACGTCCTGTTGGCTCTCTTTCTTTCTGTCTGACTCTCTCTCTCTCTCTCTCTCTTAGAACAGTTAGGCCGTCACATCTGTCCTGGCTTAGGCCGCTCCAGATGCACAAGTTGTTGGCCTTACGTAGAAATTGGGCGGAAGTGTTTACCTTACCAAAGAGACTTTTTTTCGTCATACTGACAACTCTTGAGGCTATGAGGGAACTGTACATGTTGCTGGGAAGCTGACCTCTTTCACAACAGAGTTATTGAACTGCGCCGTTAAAAAATCGATTTCTTCTTCCAAGAACGTGCATAACGAATCGCAAAGAAGCATCCAGATTTCATCAAGCTGATGAACTTTCATACTGTCTTTATCATTTAAAGCTAGTCGAGAATCATATGCACCGAAGACGAGCATTGAAAAATGGAGTTTGGGAGCAACGGCGTGTTTGTTGGTTATGTTTCAGCGAGGCCCCAAACTAAATGTTTTTTGCATTAAGCTGCTGTTGTTTTGTTCCTCGTTGTCTTTGCTCCAGTTCCTCAATGTGTTTGCTGTCCTACTCTGCTGCTGAAAGCATTACTACATAAGAGAAAGATTTATTCTTGGTCTTTTTTCTCTTGTTTGCTTTTAGTCCCATCAACCCAAGCTGACAGCGGATCCCGACTCGCTCTGCCAAATTTTAAACCCTTTGTTTGGCAGCTGGCCTGTATAGAGATAGCAGATTTGAAGTTTGGCTGTTTTCAAAAGAAACCCGGCTGGGCACGAGGGTAGGTTAGCTCATGGAGACCCTTGAGAAAAGGGCACGATCCATTTCAGCTTCAAATGTGAGTTCAATCCAGCCATGAGCGAGAAGGCAAACAACTGGCTCGGTTATTTACTCTGTTTCCTCTGAGAGTTTGATTTACTCGCTAATGACAAACAGAACACAGATAACTAATGTCTCAAACGAGGCCTTTCATTTCTGTCAAAGTCAGCAGACCTCCTGCGGAACACACTGGTTCACGTTGTGACGTCATGCTCTGGATTTCACCTTTTTCTAGCAAAGATTGGTGACACATCAGCCTTGTAACGATTCGGCAAGACCTGGAGTAACTTTTGGATGACTTTTGGTGTCTCCAATGCAAAGCGTGGTTTGAATTAACTTTACTTTATTTGATTGTGTTGGAACCACGTTCCCATGCTCTCCTGATCAGCTGCAGAGATTCGTCTTGAGAACAGTCACGAGGCCGGAAGTCGAGCGATGAGAACAGGTTTTCATTCCAGTGCGTTTTCACGGAATCGTAAAACTTTCATTGTGTTAAGTCGCACAGCTGAGAATACAAACAAAAAACTACTTGGAGTTTTAAAATTCCTGTTGTTGTGGACGTGTTTGCTTTGTCAAGTATTATTCAATGGGTAAATCCCCAAAACGCAATTTTTTTAATGCGGAAAAAGTGCATTTCCTTCTTTTACGAGGCCTGACGGATGGTTTCAAAATGTCATATGGATGTTCGCTTTATTTAGATTGTTTTCATGATGGTCTGCATGAGAAAATATCCAAGTTTTACGTTGGTGCCTCCTGTGTGTGCCTTAGCAATTTTCTGGTTCAGCTAAATGATGGAATGAGAAATGGGAAATGTAAAAAGACGTCCCTCAGCTGTGAACTACTCTTGTTCCCAATAACTTCAGATGTTTGTGTGTGTATATCTCTGTGCTTGTGCATGTGTTTGTGTTTAAGACCTGCTGGGCCTTTCTTCAGTTGTTTTCATGCTAGTCTTTGTTTACCAGAGTAAATGGGTCAGTGACACACAAGTGTCCATGATAAAGAAAATTGTTTAATGTGGTTTTGAACGTGTTTATAAAATTTTCATCCAGCTTTTATTCCATTTTCCTGTGGTGTAGCCATCGACTAAAAATAGTGACACAATTATTGTTTTCCAAAAACAATTTTTTTAAATTTGAAGGTAAAAAAAAAATATATATATATTTTAAGACACTTATTGACACCGTTATGAGGGTCTGCAGGGGCCCTACCTATGATATAATTTCCTGTTTTGCTTTGGATTTGTTTTGCTTTGCTTTGTATAGGTTTTTGTATATTTTTTTTTTTTTTGAGGTTTCGTATTGTTTTGTTTTTGTTTAGTTTTAGGTTAGTTCTTTTGTTTCATTCCTTCTTTTTTTTTTTTTTTTGCTTTAGTTTGTTTTGTGTTTTTTTTTTGTATTTTATTAGGTTTAGTTTTGGTTTAGTTTATTTCTTCTTTTTATGTTTTGTATAGTTGTTTTCCCTTTGGTTTTTTTTTTTTTTTTTGTTTTGTTTTGGTTCAGTTTTGATTTGTTTAGTTTAGTCTCTTTTGTCTTTTATTTTGTTATTTAATTTATTTATTTGTTTTCTTTTGTATTGTTTTTGCCCTTTAATTTTGTTTGTTTTAGTTTAGTTTAGATTGTTTTTGTTTATTTTGTTAATGTTCTGTATTTTTCCCTTTGGCTTTGTTTGGTTTGGTTTAGTTTAGTTTTTGTTTGTTTTGGTTTGTTTTTTCTTTTGATTTTACTTATTTTCTCTTTTTTTGCTTTGATTTTGTTTTGTTTTTTGTTGCTTATAGTTTTTTTCCCCTTTTAGTTTTATTTTGGTTTTGGTATGTTTTTGTTTAGTGTTTTGTTTTTGTTTCTTTTCTCTCTTGTTTTGCTTTGTTTTGTTTTTGTTTCAAATTGTTTTTTCTTTGCCTTTGGTTTAGTTTTAGTTAAGTTTTTTTATTTTATTTCATTATATTTCTTTCTTTTGTTTTTATTTTTTGCTTTGCTTTGTTTTGTTTTGTTAATGTTTTGTAATTTTTCCTTGTTTTTGTTTGGTTTAGTTCTTTTGTTTCATTTTTTGTTTGTTTGGTTTGTTTTGTTAATGTTTTGTATTTTGGTTTTGTTTGGTTTGGTAGTTGTTTGTTTTCATTTTGGTTTGTTTATAATTGGTTTTAATTTGGTTCTTTTGTTTTGCCTTTTTCTTTTTTTGTTAATTGTTTTGTTAATGTTTTGTATTTAATCCCTGTTGCTTTTGTTTGGTTTAGTTCTTTTTGCTTTTGTTTCATTTCATTTATTTTTTTCTTTATTTGTTTTGGCTTTGTTTCGTATAGTTTTTGTTTTTATTTGGTTTAGTTTCGTTTGGTTTTTGTTTGTTTCATTTAAGTTAATTTTATTTGTTTATCACACCTGACTTTTCAAGATTACAAGACTTTAATACTTTTTTTAATGGTGCTTTTTCATTATAGGAGCAAGACCCCATTTCAAAACATACAAAAAATGCTCATCATACAAGAGCTGTATTTAAGTCACTGTTTGTCTGAATTGCATTTTTGACTATAGTTTCTTCCCATTTGAACCAACCCAACATCAAACACACTAATTATTACCCCGTGATTTGACTGCCAGCATCGTCTTATATTAAAAAAAAAGGAGTAGTTGTGGCGAAATTGGCATCTTTTCTCCATGCCGTCGGAGACATGGTGGGCATTGCATGGGTTCTGTACGACCTCTAAGCATGCCACTGGCTCACGACTTCAAAGTCATCGTCTGCGCCTGAATCCGGGGTGGGGGCAGAGGCGAACTGGATCTGAAATTGGGGTTATTGTGGGATTTTTGTGCAGCACGGCAGATTTTCTTTCTCCTAATTGGGAGTGCATGGCGGTTCTGTTCCCACTCGGGGAGACTGAGACTTGATTGTTTATGCCCACACTAGCGCTCAAGACGAACCGGAGAGGTGTCACCACGTGGAGTCGCCGAAGAGCTACAACGATTAACGATCAGTGTTTAGTCTGAAGTTCACGTTTCATTTGAATTCGATCCCACACGGCCTGTTTTTGAACGAACGCCGTGCATGTGGAAACGGTCAACTGCTGCAGTCGAGAAATTACTGACTCACAGTTCAGGTTGAAGACTAGCGCCAGTAATTGAAGAGATGCCGGGGGATCCAAACCCATTGTGACCACATCAGAGCGCCTTTAGTGGTCAGATGATGTGTAATCAATGATGTGTTCGGCTTGCTTTGTGGCATTCAAACACGATGTACGAGACTATGCGATCATGCATTAACATGCATATGTGTTTTTGCTTTTATGTGCCTGTTTTGCGATGACTTGGCACAGGATGGAGATGTGTTTGCAAGCTCTCAGCTGGAAACTAGGCCTTCCACCAGGCTGTTATGATGAGTGCTTGGATGTGTCACACTTGCAGAATCAGTTTCACGTGCGCAAGGAAATGCAGTAAATCCCTGGCTTGATTTGAATTAGGTTTGCAACACCACCTAAACGCCAGATCGAAATTCCAGACTTGGCAATCGAGCAAAAACATTCAAGCTGTCAGTTTTCTATTATATCACATAGTTTTGCGCTTTTTAATCCTGAAACAGCATGTAGACAGTTGCTTAATGAAACAAACAAATGCATTCTGACAATCGTGATTGGCCTGCTACTATGAAAATGGAAAAACATGTCCGAATCGCTATCATATTGTGTTGGATTTGACGAAGAACCTACTTCTTGACATATTGATAAAAACACGACTTTAGTTGTTTTATGGGATAGCAAAGTGTCCCATACTTCAGAATCCAGCAGATGTTGAACGTCATCCAGATGTTGTTCGCCTACTGTATTGTAAATACTGGACTTCCTACTCATTTGACAATATTTGTATACTATATGCAAGGATGGACTTTTGAACTTCCTGACGATGTGAAAATATGAAAAGCTGAATAACGGGGGCACATTAGTTTGGTTTATGACAAGCGGTTGCATAAGCTATAGAATGAGTGGAAACATTAGCAGATTAAAACGTAAACTGTGAGAAATTTAATTTTGTTTAAACAGAGATGATGGATACGCTAATGAAAGTTAGAAAGGAGCAATCAGTATGGATTGAAGGAAGGAAGAAAGCAAAATGATTCATTTACACAAGGTATTGGAACATACTTAGATAATCACGGATGGGAGTCATTTCCATATTAAAATCTAATTATCATCAGAATCTCACCTTGCACTCATAAATAACATTTTGAGAAAAAATTGATTTAGCAGCAGTGTTTGAGAATAACCACCATTCAGTGGAAAACACAAAAAGATGATTGCATTTTTTCCTACAATCAAAAAGCTCTGCAAAACTAAACATTAAAAAAGATGATTGTAATTATAAAGTTATAGAAATTTCTAGTTTTTAAGTTTGACTAGTCACAAATGCAAAAAGAATGTGACAAGAATGAGCCAGAAATACATTGTATGGGTCAAAATGATTGATTTTTCTTTTATGCCAAAAATCTTTAGGATGTTAAGTAAAGATGATGTTTCCTGGAGATATTTAGTAAATTTCCTACCGTAAATATATTTTACTAATACAGTTTTTTTATTAGTAATATGCATTGCTAAGAACTTCATTTGGACAACTTTAAAGGTGGTTTTCCCAGTATTTAGATTTTTTGCACCCCCAGATTCCAGATTTTCAAACAGTTGTATCACCAAAGCCAAATATTGTCCTATCCTAGCAAACCATACATCAATGGAAAGCTTATTTATTTTATGTATACATTTTAAAATTTTCAAAAAAATGTACCCTTATGACTGGTTTTGTGGTCCAGGGTTACAAATATCAGTAATAATCAGTAATATCAGCTGTTTGACAAAATATCCAAGGCATTTCAACAAGAACCCTTAATTTTGTGGTTCAAAAACAGTGATCAAAATTAGAGAACACTAACCACTGAATCACAAAAGAAGATTACAACTAAAATTTTGAAGGTTTACTGCTGAATACTGAAAAACTTCAAATAGGACTAAGCAGTGACCTTTGAAATTTAGGAAATTATAGGTTGCTCTCTAATTTTGATCTCCACTGTAGATACTGGCCAACTAATGTGGGTTTTTTCCACCCAGTTATAACTTGTAGTTTGGATATATAGTTTTAAAAACACAGCCCAGCCAAAAAAAAAAACATGAATCATGAGATCGGGGATCTTTTAGCATAACAGGTTTATTAGCAAATATCAGTCTTTATATTTGTGGAAGGACTTCAAAATTAATCTATATTTATAACTATATTTGTAAATATTCTTCCACTCAGGAAGTCTATGGCAGCCTATAGAACCGCTTGGGGGAAAGTCATGAAATTTGGCACACAGATAGAGGACAGTCTCATCATTAACCACAGCAAATTTGGAGCCTCTAACTCAAACTCTTTAGTTCCACCAATAGGCCAAATTTGAACTCATATTTCTCATATTTTTTAACCTCTTATCCTCTGATTCCGTGGCTCATGCGGAGTCGAATGCATACCAAAAATGTATCCGAAAAATCAAATTTTTCAAACTAGTCCTAGACGGTTTGTCCGATTTCACCAAAATTGGCTCAGATTATCTTCAGACAATGCTGGCAAAAAGTCATCAAAAGCTTTTTGATATACCAAACATGTTAACAAATTTGACAAAATTTGCACGAAAATGGACATGAGGTTATATCTCCGCAAAGTTTTAGTAGATTCAGACTAAACTTGGTATGTCTTTTACCAAGCATGACCTGAGGGCACATGAGTAGTTTCAGCACAGTGCCAACTACTGGTCAAAAGATATAAAAAATTGAAATTTTTGTTCATATTTTCTGAACAGTTTGACCAAAAATAATAAAAGTGATCTCGTTAGATTTGGAGTACCATACAGAATCAAGCAATACCAAATTTTGTCCGATTTTCACCAAAATTGGATCATCTTCAGACAATGCTGGCAAAAAGTAATCAAAAGCTTTTTGATATTTGATATATAATTTTTGTAAAATGCAGTATCTTTCAAATGCTTTAATGTATTTTTATGAATATTATAAATCTTGTCGCTTGTGAAGAAGTTATAAAATTTGGCACACAGATAGAGGACAGTCTCATCATTAACCACAATAAATTTGGAGTCTCTTACTCGAAACTCTCTAGCGCCACCTACAGGCCAAATTTGCACTCATATTTCTGCTAATAACTTTTGAATTGTAGGGTCTAAAAGCAAAAATCTTTTTTCTTCTGATTCCTTGGCTCATGTCAAATTGAAATTTTAAATTCCAATAATCAAGATTTTTCACAATTTAGAATTTTCTGAAATATCTACTTTTTTAAACTTGTCCTAGATGGTTTGTCCAATTTTCATCAAAATTGTCTCAAATCATCTTCAGACTGTTAAAAAGTTATCAAAAGAATTTTGATATACCAAAAACATTTTCGTAAAGCACACAAACACATCTGACACAGTCAATTAATTAGTTTTTTTCCATATCGCTTTTTCCACTTTTAGTAATTTCAGTAGTTTAACTTCATTTCAGTTAGTTAGCAAGGCAACATATGTTATTTCATTTCTAAATGTTTTTTTAGATACTTTTTGTAGTACTTCAGCTTACTTAAGCTTCTCATTTAACACTTTATTTCAGCTTTGCTTCAATTCCCAAAAACATTTTTAATAGTTTTATTTTTACTTAACAATAAACACACCGATGCACGTCTTTTAAGATAAAAGAAAATCGTTTCAAAAGCAACCCGCATACCCAGAAAGTGAATTTGAACCTAGAAAGACAGAAAATGATTTGGAGCTCATCTGGTTGTTTGGATTCTTCACATGAAGAATATTTGTTCTGGTAATTCACAGAACAGCTTGCAGGGCATTTGACTGACTCCAATTTGACAGTCACACCGCTCACATGTAAGACAGCATTAGTCACCGAAATTAGTCACATCGTCACTTAGGAATGATTCTTACTACAACTATGTGGCCAAGTTGGGAAATTGAGCAGTTGTGTTGTGTCTAGAGCGCTTTCCCACAGATAAATAAGCATTTGGCAGAGTTTGACCTAGTTGTTTTTCCCACCTATTTCTTAGGTTTTAAGAGGACCGCAGCTCATCGCAGTGGCGTCGACCGACGGGACCGGCGGGGTTGACGCATCTCCTCTTCAGGGTAACGATATTCAGGTGCAATACGTCCAGCTGGGAACGGTGACCGACCACACGGGAGCAGTACAAGTGAGATAACACACAAACACTTGCATTTTCTGTCTCAAAATGACCACCAGCTTTGCATAAGTGTGCACCAAATCTGATCTATGGTGGGCGGCAATTCTGCACCAAAGCCGCTGGATGGCGTAAAGACCAATATGTGTGATCAAACCTGCTCTCTCACCATGTGTTCTCACTAGAAACCATAGGCAGTGATCTTAACCTGCTCTGTGCTCTCACTTTGGGCTAATCAGCAACCCAGATCAGTTTGTTTTTCCTGGGAACAATAAATAACCTTTAGCTGTCCTTTTCCCTCCTTGTCTATTTGCTCATTTTTATCCCTCTTTTCCATCTCATGCTCTACATCAAGTTCTCAACATGCTTCTTGATATGTGTTTTGACTCTAATCACTTCCCCATGATGCCGCTACGGCGTTTCAGAGCCGCTATATGGCGTGCACGCATATTTAAGCACATTTAGAGGTTCGACAGTCATTACAGGTCACCACATTTCCCCAGCTGTACTCACGTGTTTGATTCATGTGAGGCTGAGGAGCACAGGCTCAATTTGACTTGCATATTTGACATCTGCTTCCACGTTTCTGTCTCCAGAGAAGAAAAATACATCTTTTAATCCGAAAACAAAGACCAATCAGTGTTAAATCTTGTGGTGTGAAATTAGTTGGTCAGATTTTGGTTGGCGAATATTTTGTGGCGAGACTAAAAGCTGTGACAATAAAATGATTTAAATTAAAGGAGTAGTTGACCCAAAAATGAAAGTAAGCTGAACGTTTACCCAGAGGCCGTCCATGATGTCGATGAGTTCGTTTGTTCATGGGAACAGATTTGGAGAAATTTAGCATTGCATCAGTTGCTTACCAATGGATCCTCTGCAGTCAATAGGCCACAAGTAATCCACACCACTCCAGTCCATCAGTTAACATCTTGTCAAGTGAACATTTTCACAGATTCTGCAAGGGGTTTCCAAACTGTTGCACGCCACTGTATATGAATGGCAAAAAAAAGTATGTTGCAAGATATTAAAAATACAAGAATGCTGAACTATGTATAATGACTTAATTCAAACAATTCAATCATTTTATTTTCCTGTGTTCATGGAAATAATTTCTATTAGTTAAAATCGATTAAATAATAATAATAAAATCAAAAAATAAATGAATAAAATCTCATGTCAAATCATGTATAAGTAATGCATTTCTTTAATGAACATTTTTTTTAAATATTTAATTGGACAGAAAATTAGTAAAGGCTTTAAAATATGGAAAAGTCATGAAAATGTATATAATGAACAATTTAGTTTATCAAAAATAATTGAAAAAGAATGAAAAATGACTGGAAGAACTCATAGAAGGTCATTAATCAAAACTCTTAAATTTTGTAAGGTTTAGACTGTCACTGTTTGACATGTTTTTGTCATTTTGCACATTATTGTTGAATAAAACTAAGTGAAACTGACTAAAACAAATGAATATAATGACAAATTGAAAATTAAAGGGATAGTTGACCCAAAAATAAAAAATTCTGTCATTAATTACTCACCCTCATATCGATTCAAACCTGTAAGAGCTTCATCTTCAGATCACAAATTGAGATGTTTTTGATGAAATCCGAGAGCTTTCTGACATCAGTGGACACAGAAGAGAAGAAAGTGTTGAATAAAATCATTATTTTTGTTTTCTTTGTGCACAAAAAGTGTTCTCGTAGCTTCATAACATTACCACTGATGTCATATGAACTCTTTTAATGATGTCCTTTCTATCTTTCTGGGCCTTGAAAGTGTCAGTTGCATTGCTGTCTATGCAGGTTCAGAAAACTCTTGGATTTCATCAAAAATATCTTAATTTGTGTTCCTAAGATGAACTGAGGTCTTACAGATTCGGAACAACATAAGGGTGAGTAATTAATGACAGAATTCCCATTTTTGGGGAAAACTATCCCTTTAAAGTATTTTCAATATACTGAAGCAAAAAAACTGAAAATCAACAATGAGAACATCAAGCATTTCAAAGGCCTTTGTTGTGACCGTCCCTCAAACCCTCCACAGACACTTGCGCCACTAGCACGCACCCCCAATATGGCTTTTGTGAGTGCGGGAATGCGAGCTATTTGGTAACAGGGAGGATGACGAGGCCTTTACCACAGTTGTCCTTTAAAGTGGTTAGGCTGGTACAACGAAAACCTCTTTAGACCTTAGGGCGCTTATGGTTTAAATAGTCTTAAAGGGCATTTCCTGCTTAAAATCTGTACTTTTTTCCAATTTGCCTTGCTTAATACACTTTTCCGGTCTCATAGTGCTCAATTTATCATTGCACGATATTTTAAAAGTAAAAAAAGATATCTTTTATTAAAATTACACAAGTTGCTCCGCCTCTGAAATGAATTTCCTTTACCGATGACATCACCAAGTCCTTTTATCTCTCAGCCCCTCCCTTTTCTCCACACTGTGCTGTAAACAAAGCTCATAAAAACAAACAAATATTCTCTTTTTGAAGTAGTTTCTTTCATCGGATGTGCTGTACTGTGCCAAATGTGTTGTACGGCTTGTTATCAATGTGACCTGCATCTTTCTCTCTCTCACAAATACACACGCTTGCGTTTTGGCTGCCCTTCAAATATGCAGCGTCTCCTCTTCGGCTGTACCAAACCCCGGAAAGCTGTTTGTGGGAACGGCTTGATGATTGCCTCCGTACCCACACCCCATCAGAGGGTCTTAGATTTACCTCTAGCCTCACTTGTTGCTTTCCTTGGTGGTCTGGACTCCTTCCAAATTGGCTCTGCAATTATACTGTACACATCAAAGCTGTTGGAAAGTTGCTTATGGGCTTTGATGCTTGAGCGCCGCATATGCAACATTTGACGCAATCAGCCGAACAAATCTCTGGGAATCGATTAGAGATTACTGACGTTTTGTGACAAACCACCTGTCAGTGTGACATGGGGATAAAATAAACAGCTGTCGGAGGAAATGAATATGGATTATGGCATGAGCTCCCTCAGTGGTGGAGCCGGGGCTGAAGTTAGCAAACAGAAAGTAGTATAAATATATATATATATATATATATATATATATATATTGCAATAAAAAAGATACATTTAATTTAGATAAATCCTAATGAGTCTCAACTAGTTGCAGCTGTGATGTGATTTTTTTCATCCATTTCTTCTATTATAGCCACACCCACAGTGAAATATTGTAGCCACGCCCACAATGAGATTCTATTGGTCCAGATTCCTGCTCCACAGAGCTGTTTATTAAAGATCAAATGTAATATAATTGGCTTTGATTGTTGTGTTGTGGAGCATTTTTCATTTAAAACTTGAATAAAAAAAAAAAAATAATTATTAAATAATATTTTTGAAAAGAAAATATTAAGAGTGGAATTAAACCTTGGTGAGAAAAAGAAATTAAATAAATAAATACGTAAATAAATAAATACTGTATAAGTGTATTTTAAGTAGACATTGGACATTTTTAAGTGGGTATTGGGGATAAAAATGAAATCTAATGATTAAAATAAATAAATAAATAACAGTGTTATTAGATGTCGGGAAAAGTTCGAGTAGAATACTTTTTAAGTAAATAAATACAAGTGTATTTTAAGTAGATTGGAGGCAAAAATAAAATATGATTACCAAAAATAATAATAATAAATAAAAACTTTAGAACAGTAGTGCACCTCAGGTAAATTATATGTAAATAAATAAATATTTAATAAGTAAATTTTAAGTGAGTTTTAAGTGAGTATCAGAGGTAGGGATGCACATATTGACCGTTTAACCGTTAACCGACAGTAAGAATTTTAACCGATTATTACTATCAGTTAAACGGTTTAAAAGGGTTTTTTTCTATAATTTTTTTTTTTTTTACGTTTGCTGCATGGTGAAAGAAATAATGCTATTTGTAAGTTATCTGTTTACTCACGCGCGCGTGTCGACACGTGCAGTGTGGCTGTACAGACATATTTCGCTTCACCTTTACTTAGTAAACAGATGTAGTATATGCAACTCAATGACAAGTGGCGTTATTGGGTTAT
>NC_133385.1:32607543-32627543 GCF_049309525.1 Garra rufa | reverse complement strand
GGATCTAAGGAGAAAATTCAAGTAAATTTAAATAAATAAAGTTACATTAAGTTTTATTAAGTGATAATTGAATAATAATAATAATAATAATAATAAATTTAATTTATTGACCTATTGCCAAAAAAGGCTTAATTTTCAACAGCTATTACTGTAGTCTGATTTGCTGCTCAAAATGTATGCTCATGCATGCATACATACATACAATTATATGTAGTGTTACCTATTTATATATATATGAACATATTAAAAATATATTATTATGTAAATATTTATATGTAAAATAAAATAAGTAAAATCTCCCAGTTGCGACGTCATTGCTAAGATTTTGTTTATTATAAGATTTTGTAACTATATCTAACTTTAAAAAATAATAATAATAATAATAATAATATATATATATATATTAGGGCTGTCAAATGATTAAAGTTTTTTAATCAGATTAATCAGAATTTTCAGTGGATTAATCAGGATTAATCACTATTTGCAACTACACCTGAATCCTAACAATTTTTTTTCTGAAATGCATACCAAAAAATAAATAACAGGACACAGATATAATTTTCATATTTTCATATTTTCATATTATGTCAGGGCCGGCATCAGGCCTGTTTTAGGCTACTCCTTATTTTTTATATTTTAGACATCCATCAATTATGGTGAAGAAAAACAAATGCCGCGCTGGTGGAAACAACACAAGACTTTCGCTTTTACTTTCGAGACCGGCTCGGATGGCGCAGCTGGAAGAGATCCGCGTTCAATCGCACGCAGTAGGCTGAAACTTGCAACAAAGCACCGGCAAAAATAAATAATGAATGTGTCGGGGAAAGAGTAAGGACATATCTGAATTATTTATTAATAAAGTGTATTCTGAGTCAGTTTCGCAAAGATCCTGACTTGCAATCTCCTTTTTGGAGGCGCCTTGAGAGAGAAATTTATCTTTACGGATTACATAATGAACAAGTTTTTGTTTTCGATTTGCTTTATTTCGTTAAGTAATAATTTAAAGCTTTCTATAGATATGTTTATCATGACTGTTAGGCTTTGTTCGCTTTATTTTTGTTCAAGAACGAGACGACAGAAAGCGCATCATTTTTGTTTTCTTTATTTTATAAAAACACTCGAACGTTTTTTGATGTATTACTCTTTCCTTTGTGAGCAAAAATGACGGATAATTTTAAATTGCTTCCGCTGAAAAAATGCAAGTGATTGCGCTGGTGCCTCGATGACCTGCAAAGTGGCTTTATCTTCCACTCTCCGCACAAACTATGCGCCTAATCGCGCACATTTAACATTTAAACTATACTTGAACTTGATTTTATTTTAGGCAAGTCGTGATGATTTCAGAAGGCAAACTGATCAAACAGACTATGATCAGTCTTTTGCTGGGCGCTGTTCGTTTAAAAAAAAAAAAAAAAAAAAAAAATTATATTTAACAAACAAAAAATGCTCCAAACCTTTTTTCTAAATTAACTAAATAAAAAGCGAAACTAAGTTCCGTTACAATCAAGCTTTCTAAACTACACAATGAATCTTTTATTAACATCGCGTCTGCACTTAGTCATGAGATGATTTACGAGCGCGCAAAACGGCAATAAAAACCGATCCGGCGCTTTCAGCGGTGAGCGAATTCTGACAAACTGTTTCTAATTGTTCGAAATCAACACTTCTCAACGCTGCAAATACATGCTGGATTGTTTGCCAGATCTTCAATAGCTTTGCTTTTGTTTGAGGGTGTATAGCACCGTCTACCCCAGTAGAACCGGGCCTAAGCGTGGCTAACCACTCCAGTTGCAGAGGGGCTGTCGCCCAGGCTTGTACTTGTTAACTGTACCATCATCATTCTTTTTATATTTGAATCCGTCCAAAGGCTCTCCTTGCTCCATCTCGCCTCTAGCTCCCCAACCACTTTCCTGACAAATAATTCGTCACACTGCGCATGCGTGAAATGCGTTAAAAAAATTGACGTAATTAACAACAACAAAATAATTAATGCCGTTGACGCTTTATTTTTGACAGCCCTAATATATATATATATATATATATATATATATATGTATATATATGTGTGTGTGTGTGTGTGTGTGTGAATAAATGTGTGTGAAGTAAATATACCGCATTTATTAATCTTAGTTAATGTTAATTTCAGGATTTACTAATTTATTAAAATCACAACTTGTGTTTGTTAACATTAGTTAATGCACTGTGAACTAACATGAACAACTGTTTTTATTAACTAACATTAACAAAGACTAATAAATAATGTAATAAATGTATTGTTTATTGTTCGTTCATGTTAGTTAATACATCAACTGTTAACAAACTAAATTACATGTAAAATAAAACAATACAAAATCTCAAAAACTAATCTTTCAATTGCGACTATATTTCTTGTGACTTTTTTCTTTCCTAAATCTTGCAGTTAATACAATTCGTAGCACAAAACACATTGCAGTTAGCACAACCAGTGTTTATCCTGCATGTGAACTTTAGTAAAGTCTGGTTTCTTTTGTCCTTGCATAGTTTGTTCATGGTTTCCAACGACAATGTCAACATGTCAAAACTATCTGCAATATTAAATCAAATGTAATGTGCTGTGTTTGCGGTGGAACTGTTTTCCTCCAACTGGCAGATAAAGGAAATGTTCAAGAAACCTGTTTGACACCATCATTATTTTTGGTTTTCTAACAGCACAAAAATGACACATTCACTCTGTTTTTGCTTCTCAGGCTGAAGCTCTGACTCCAGCGCTGCAGGCGGAGATGGACGTGAAGGAGGCCATTCAGCTCCAGCAAGCCGAGAACGGAGAGGTGGTTCAGATCCAGATGCCAGGCACTTGAGCCTCTCACGCAAACTTCCCACGTGAGCGTAAACAAAGATATTCGGCGTCAAGGAGAGGGCAAAACCAAGGAGCGTGGCCACTCAAACTCTAATTCTCAACCAAAACCTCTGCCGTCAGTCAATAATTATTGACTAAATCCAAGTAAAACAAATGCAATTACGGAAACGACTGGCCGTTCCAAAAACAGTCAAGGCGTCCGGTCTGCTTAGTAACGTATAAGAAATGCTGGCTCATCCAGTTTCTCTAACACTGAACAAAACAGCAAAGAACAGAAGGCTTTTTCCTCTCCGGTCTATCTGAAGTACCTCATACGCAAGGAACAAGCATGTTAAACTAAAGATTCGAGCAGACGGTCGAGTTACTGGGCTTAAACCGGTCACAAGTGTCATTTTTAGTAGATGAGCGTCACACTTCGTAGGCTTTGCTTATTTAATATTACAAAAAAGCAGCAGTGTAAAAAACGCTTCAATTCATAATCCAAGATTTTTCCGTTTTGCGATCCTTTTGTGATTTTTGTGTGTGTGTGCGTGCGTGCGTGCGTGTATGTGTGTTTGTATTGATGGAGATCTGGGGGTTTGTTTAAGGGACATCTTCATTCATCAGTAAGTATTTTTCTCCATAATGGTTAGTCTAAATATTTTTTGTTTCATATAACATTATTGTACAGAAAACAAACTACTGAAAGTTTTGTGGAGCTTTTTTAGGCCAGTTTAACTAATACACAGGAAAATGTGATGACAGTGGACTGTGTTAGTAGTATATGAAATATGTACTTTTTCATATATATAAATATATATATATATATACATATATTTGTGTATGAAGGATTTGTTCAAACTGAATAAATGACCTTTGTTTTGAAATGCAGTGTCTTGAGTAACAAGTCTGCCAGACTACATTAGCAAATTTCTGCAAGTCATTGTCAATAATGTATTGAAGCAGAGCTCTCTTTAAAGAAGAACAGATGTCTCTTTAAACTAAACAAGTTTCTGTTGTCAATAGTGATTAATTTGCATGACCAACTTGGAACAGGAGTGAAATCCGTGTGGGGAAATTTTTCACCATCACGCCAAACTCTCAGTCGCACAATTTCTATTGAAATTACTTGATTTTCGCACTTTAATATGAATCATTTTTTGGCAGATCATTGCGTTTTATTTTCTTGAGTGTTTTGTGACACAGATGCGAGTGTGAGAGTGAGATTATGGATATTTGGAATTCAATTCCTTATTATTCATATAATTTTTTTTAAAAACTGGGGACAGTATGCAAATTTACCAGAGGAAGAAAAAATTAGATTGACCTTCTACACAAGTACACTAAAAAATATCCCACAATGCAATCTTTTTTTATTGTTAAAATTTTAATTGTTTAAAAATTAGTGGTCAACAAATAAGGGGCTTTCAGTAGCTTAACCCCCTTCAACCCTGTCATGGGAGCTTTGAAATGAATAGACATGGGCGTATAACTTAAATAGATTACTAGGTAAATTCTGACTCAGTTTCAGGGATTCTTGAAATTAAAATTTGAAACAAAATGCTATTTCTCTTTCAAAACGAGTTTTGCGTCAACCCTGTTACATTCAAAATATTGTGGGGTTGAAGGTCTGTGCAAAATATTCAATAAAGTAAGATTTCTTGTGATTTGTGCAATAAGAACAATATTCTTCCAGTTGATCACTATCGTTTTTTTCTCCACAACAGAGTTGAACTTTGACAGGTGCAATTTCTCTTTCAAAACATGTTATGTGTCAAACCTGTTACATTCAAAATATTGTGTGTTGAAGATCTTTGCAAAATATTAGCTTTGTGCAATAAGAACAATATATTTCCTGTAAAATGTTGATGACTCTAACTTTTTTTCACAACAGAGTTGAACTGTTGAGCTTGACCGGTCCAATATAACAGAGAATACAGATAAAAATATATATAAAAAAGACCCATATGGTCAGACGATGCCAGTCTCTCAAATATAATGTCAAGTACATTTTTTAACTTAAATGACACAACATAACAGGTTTGAACAGTTTTTTTTTAAGAATTAAAGGATTAAATAAAATAAATAAATGCCATATTTTGTTTGAAAAATTCAGATTAGTGGTCATCAAATAAGGGGCTTTCAATAGTTGATTCTTAAATTATTACCCCAGATGATATTTATGTGTTAATGGCTTTACAAAGTACCAGTTATTTATGGTTACAAAGTCTAACCTTAAAGCGGTCCAATTTTTTAACCCTTTCACAGGAGCTTTGAAATTAAAAGACATAGGCCTGTAACTTGAATAGACAAACTGAGTAAATTCTGAGCTAGTTTCAAGGTTCCTTATAATTATAATTTAAAACAAAATGCTACAAAACACGTTTTGCATCAACCCTGTTACATTTAAAATAGTGTGGGGTTGAAGATCTGTGCAAAATATTCAGTAAAGCTATTGTTCTTGTGGTTTGTTCTTGTCACTGTAATTTCTTTTTTTCTACAACAGAGTTGAACTTTTGAGCTTGACAGATCGAGAATACAATGAAAGAAAATGGTCAAAAAATAATAATAGCTTTACAAAGCTTTACAAAGTATCAATGGGTATTTACTGTTATGAACTCTAACTCTATGACTCCTACTCTATGGCCCTATAACATGTTTTGCGTCAACACTATTACATTTAAAATATTGTGGGGTTAAATATCTTTGCAAAATATTCAGTTAAGTCAATATTCTTGTGCTTTGTGCAATAAGAATATGTTTCCAGCAAAAGTTGATTACTACAAAAAATTTTTCCCACAACTGAGTTTTACTTTTGAGCTTGACAGGTCCAATATAAGCATAACCAAAATGAGAAACAGCTGTGTGGGAATACAGATATAAAAAAGGACTTATCTAAATGACACAACATAACAGGGTTGAATAGTTTATTTTGGAATAAAATGATTAAACAAATGAAAACAAAAATCAGATTTAAGGGTTTTAATCTGCTGATTCTTAAATTATAAATATGTGATAATAGATTTACAGAGTTCCAGTAGGTATTTATTATTACAAAGTCTAACTTTAAGGCTGTAATTTTTTCTCCCCTGTCATAGGAACTTTGAAATTGATAGACATATGCCTCTAATTTGAATACATAATCAGAATAGAGTCCATTCTGAGTTACTTTCAGTGTTTCTTTGTAATTATCATTTTAAACAAAATGCCTTTTCACTTTCAAAACATGTTTTGCATCAACCCTGTTACATTCAAAATATTGTGGAAGATTTGTGCAAAATGTGCACAAAATTTGTGCACTTAAGTCAGTATTCTTGTTTTTGTGTGTGTGTGTGTAATCAAAACAATATTTTTGTTGATCACTATATATTTTTTCCACAACAGAGTTGAACTTTTGAGATCGACAGGTCCAATATAAGTCTAACCAAAATTAAACGCAGATATACAAGAAAACAGATGGTGTCAAAAATTATCTCTCAAATATAATGTTTTAAGAACATTTTTTTAATTAAAAAGTCAACGTAACAGGGTTGAACAGGATTGTCTAGACTTGAATAAAAACTTTTAATTTTAGTAAAACCATAATTGAGATAAAAGTTGACTTTTTTTAATGTAACATTGATTCATGTAACTGTAAATTGGCTGATATTCTGAGGAAAAATCATTCAAATTACAAAATAAAGTTTTAACACTTACTTTGCTTTACAGTGTAAACAAAAATGATTACATTCTCTATCCTGGCAAGTTATGGGAATACTTAGCACACGATTTTAATTTCCTTACAACGGCCCATATACTACACAGTATTCAGAGCAGATGCGTTCCAAACAAAGCCATTATGAGCACACATTATTGCAAATGAAGTGTCGATGTTGATTTAGTGTTAAGCCACTGAGCAGTCATCACATGCATTGTGGTTTAATGATTGCAAGCTAATGAGTGGGAGTGATTAGAAGCAAGCGGCAGTGCATTCGGTTGCTATGTTTGTTTTATATTTATGTGATTTGCTTCAGTTGACCAGAACACCATAGTGAGAGTCATGAGACTGTTTTGGTTTCTTAGATCACCACATATTCTCTCTCGAGCCCCCCAGAACTCCTACTCTGACTCCCTCGACTCTAATGGGATCATGTCAACCTCTCCCCCAACACGAATGGAATATCCCAGATTGTAACAGTCTGGACTTTTAAGGCCTCCGGCCAAGCACCGCTGGGCCCTTTGTTATGGCAATGGTACGAGTTGCTAACTCATCCTCTCCCGCTGCTGTGGGTTTTCGTCAGATTATTCGTATCTTTAGGGCAGGGGCGAGGACAATAAAAAAAGTGTTTTGTTGAGTTTTCCCACGCATGCTGTAACATAATGGTGTATTTTGGATCGTGTGCAGAAAGCGTCCCGTTTAATTGCTGATAAAAACATCTCTCTATTTCCTTTTGTTTTCTTTTAGTCTCAAAGTCTCCTATTACACGTTCCATCCGTCTCTCTTAAGGAATCTATCGTTTTCTTCATCTTTTTCTCTCACTTGTTCTCATCCTCCCACTCTTTTCTCGGGTGGTGTCTGGTGTGGTTTCTTTCTTTTTTTTTTTTTTTTTTTGGCTTTCCTCCTCCTTTCGCTACCAGTCTGTATTGGTTTTGTCAGGACTTGGGCTGCGGTGTCCCTGTAGCCCCTTTAAAATCCAACTCTGACTCCCTTTTCTCTAATAGGACTTGGTCTGCCTCTCCCCCGTTTCAGAAGATGGATGAAATTACCCAGAATATAGCAGTCTGGAGACTTGAGATTTTTTAAAACCCGAAGGGTTGCTGGGACTGTCATTGTGGTGAAGACACAGATTTGGTTGTGACTTTGTTTCTCTGTATCTCTATATATTGGATAAAACACCTTTAAGCCATTTGTGCCCAATTTTTCTGAATGGTTTCATGCATATAATGGTGTTAATAGTGTCCTATGTGAACATGTTCTGCATTTATTTTCCCCAGGTTTTTTTTTTTTCTCTTGAAAATTGTATTTGAATGTGCAGCAACTATAGTTGCCGGTGGGCAAATATGTTGTATTCACCCCTTCACTGTCAAATTTAAATAGGAGGAAAACATTCAGCTCAAAATACTCAAAATAACTGCTTATAACATTCTGCTAAAAAAGGCCTAAGATGGTTGGCTGGTCTTAGCTGGTTTAAGCTGCAAGTAGCTGGTTTTAGCTGGTCTCCCAGCCTGGCTAGGCTGGTCAGACTGGTTTTAGCTGGTTGTTCCAGCTGGTCTCCCAGCCAGACCAGCTAAGGAAGTGGCCAAAACCCCTCTAAAATCAGCCTGCTGACCTGCCAAGACCAGACTGGGTGACCAGCTAAAACCACCCTGAGATGGTTGGCTGGTCTTAGCTGGTTTAAGATGGAACTAGCTGGTTTTAGCTTGTCTCCCAGCCTGGCTAGGCTGGTTTTAGCTGGTTGTTCCAGCTGGTCTCCCAGCCAGACCAGCTAAGGAAGTAGCCAAAATCCCTCTAAAAGCAGCCTGCTGACCTGCCAAGACCAGACTGGGTGACCAGCTAAAACCAGCCTAAGATGGTTGGCTGGTCTTAGCTGGTTTAAGATGGAACTAGCTGGTTTTAGCTGGTCTCCCAGTCTGGCTAGGCTGGTCAGACTGGTTTTAGCTGGTTGTTTCAGCTGTTCTCCCAGCCATACCAGCTAAGGAAGTGGCCAAAACCCCACTAAAACCAGCCTGCTGACCTGCCAAGACCAGACTGGGTGACCAGCTAAAACCACCCTAAGATGGTTGGCTGGTCTTAGCTGGTTTAAGATGGAACTAGCTGGCTTTAGCTTGTCTCCCAGCCTGGCTAGGCTGGTTTTAGCTGGTTGTTCCAGCTGGTCTCCCAGCCAGACAAGCTAAGGAAGTGGCCAAAATCCCTCTAAAAGCAGCCTGCTGACCTGCCAAGACCAGACTGGGTGACCAGCTAAAACCAGCCTAAGATGGTTGGCTGGTCTTAGCTGGTTTAAGATGGAACTAGCTGGTTTTAGCTGGAACTAGCTGGTTTTAGCTGGTCTCCCAGCCAGACCAGCTAAGACCAGCCTGACCAGCTAAGAACATTGCCAAAACCCCTCTAAAATCAGCCTGCTGACCAGCTATGACTAGCTAAGACCAGGCTGGATGACCAGCTAAAACCAGCCAACCAGCTTATGCTGGTTTTTGCAGTTTTTTTTTTCAGCAAGGAAGATCAGTCTTCATTCATAAACAGACTTATTATGTGTAAAAGTTAAACATTCGATGCGAAACCGAAAAAAGCTGCATCTAGCTTATAATCTCTTAAATATGAACACACAACAAATCCTTTTGTCTTAAAGTGCTGGAACATAGTGCAAAACAAAGTGCAGCCATTAAGTTGCCCCAACAGGGCATTGTGTATCAAAAAGTTAAATTAGAATAAATAAATATTTATATGTACATTTTCACAAGAAAATGTGAGTGGCGCTTGCCGTAACAAAACTCGCTAGCTAGAACCAATTGGACTGTGCCATCCAGAACCAGCGCTGATGTTGCCAATTCTGCCTGGTCTCTAGATGAAGAATTCCTTGTCTCTAATCAAAGGTTCTTTAAAATGCTATTTTAATTAGTAATCATTTCATAGGAAATGATTCCCCATTGTCCTCAGTATGACTTTCCACCCTGTTTTTCCACTATTATTCTTTATAACAAAAGCCAGGTCCTCCTTCAGACCAGAATGTGACATCATTTTTAATAGGAAAACAACCTTAACCGCAAGTGTTAGTATTTGATTTATGGTGTAGTATTATGAAATTACTCTTTGGTTTACTCCTAAAAATTCCACCCTGTTTGATAAAATAGCAATAATTTGTCAAGTCATCTTTATTTATATAGTGCTTCATACAATAAGATTGTGCCAAAGTAGTTTTACTGTGTGAAACAGGAAAATAATGTCTCAGTGATGAAAACAAAATTCATTTCTGTTGTAAAGCAGTTCTATTTTTCAGCTAAAGTCAGTTCTTGATTCAGTCCATTAAGTCCATTAATTATGGAATGAGTTCAATTAATCTATAAAGCAGCTCTGGGGGAAACAGTGATATAAGCATCCATCTCAATTCAGTTCTCATCTCATTATATTTTCCATCCTGTTACATTAATTTATGAATATTTCATTTACAATTTCCACCCTGTTGTGTTCCATCCTGAAATGAATCCTTTACATGTTTCCATCCTGTTACCTTCTTATCCTGTTAGGAATCCTGTTGATATTTTTCATTCTATTTTCTTTTTATTTCCATCCTGTTATTTTTTTTCCACCCTGTTACAAATTATTTTAGTTTCCTTTTTATTTCCATCCTGTTATTTTCCATTCTAATAGGAATCCTGTAAATTTTTTCTCCATCCTGTTACTTTTCTATCTTTTTAGAAATCCTGTAGATTTTTTCATCCTGTTACAATCCATCCTGTTAGGAGTTAATTTAGTTTCCTTTTTATTTTTAGCATGATAGAAATCCTGTAGATTTTTTGTTTCCATCTTGTTACCTTTCTATCCTGTTAAGAATCCTGTTGATTTTTTTTACATTTACATCCTGTTACTTTTCTACGGAGCCCCTTACGTCACCTGTAGGAAAAAAATAAATAATCCGTGGGGACGGTTTTGCAATTCGTTCCCTCAGTTTATAAACCGTACTCACGAATTCTTAAACTGTTCCCTCGGTTTAACAAACCGTGCCCACGAATTTCCAATCCGTGCGCTCAGATTTTGTAAACCGTACCCTCAGATTTTGAATCCGTACCCACAAAATCATAATCCGTGCGTACGCTTTCGCAATCCGTTCCCACAGTTTGTAAACTGCTCTCACGGATTTGTGATTATGATAAGCTTTTCACCCAGAGTTAGATGCATGCTGCACTATTAATGTTATTATTAAATAAGGCCTATTATTACATTGCATTTAGTTTGAGAGCAAAGGAATGGCAACATACCCTGTACATTATTTGTTTTGTATTGCTTTTTACCCTCTCCTCTCCAAAACTCGTTTTTTTTTTTTTTTTTAAATTCAGGTAATTTTACATTTTGAAAAATATTATTAAATAAAACAAAGCCGTTTGACCAGCGCTCTTCACTTGTTATTTTATTTTGGTACCATGACCGCACTTACAAAACAGGCTTCTTTTTAGCGTTTATTTTACATTAATAACCAATAGGATAAAACACATGGTGTTTTGGCAGCTAATCTATTGGTGATTAATATAAAATAAAGCTAAAAACTTGCATAGTCTCATATAGTCTACTGAGAAATAAAGTTTAATAAATGCAAAACAATGCATCCAGCACTTAAACAGGTGTCCTGTTTGAATTTGGGGGCGGGGCCACAAATCTGTGAGAGCAGTTTACAAACTGTGGGAACGGATTGCGAAAGCGTGCGCACGGATTATGAATTTGTGGGTACGGATTCAAAATCCGAGGGTACGGTTTACAAAATCTGAGCGCACGGATTGGAAATTCGTGGGCACGGTTTGTTAATCCGTGGGCACGAATTGTTAAACCGAGGGAACAGTTTAAGAATTCGTGAGTACGGTTTATAAACTGAGGGAACGAATTGCAAAACCGTCCCCACGGATTAATTATTTTTCTTCAACAGGTGACGTAAGGGGCTCCGTACTTTTCTGTCTTTTTAGGAATCCATTTTTTCTTCTTCTAGTTTTTTTTATTTCTATCCTGTTTTTTATTTCTACCCTGTTTCATTCCATTCTGTTATAAATTATTTTAGTTTACTTATTATTTCCATCCTGATAAGAATCCTGCACCTTTTTTTTCCGTCCTGTTAGGAATCTTGTTTTTCATCCTGTTTTTTTTTTTATTTCTACCCTGTTTTTTATTTCCACCCTGTTACATTCCATCCTGTTATAAATTACTTTAGTTTCCTTATTATTTCCATCCTGATAGGAATCCTGTACCTTTTTTTTTCGTCCTGTTGGGAATCTTGTTTTTCATCCTGTTTTTTTATTTCTATCCTGTTTTTTATTTCCACCCTGTTACATTCCATCCTGTTATAAATTACTTTAGTTTCCTTATTATTTTCATCCTGATAGGAATCCTGTACCTTTTTTTTTCATGCTGTTAGGAATCTTGTTTTTCATCCTGTTTTTTTTTTTTTTCCACCCAATTACATTCCATCCTGTTAAGAAAGTACTTTAGTTTCCCTTTTATTTCCATCCTGATATTTATTAATTAGTAAAAATTTTGTTCTTTTTTATTTCGGTCCTGGTACAATTGAGATCTTTCTTCTTTTTCTTGCTTTTTAAATTTCAGGAATGAATTAATTTAATTTCTTACAATGTTAATAATTGTTCATTTAACTGTTTCCATCCTGTTAAAGTTTGTAAATAATTGTTCTTATTTTTCCAAATAATCTAATAATAATAAATATATTTAAAGTGCCTGCCCTGAGCTTGATCAGAACATATTTCATAGGTCTGGTATTCTCTTTCATGGAAATACTACTTTAAATTACATAGCATTTATTTTTTTAATGTTACAGTGGTTAAAGTTGAACCATGAAGAGACAACATGTTCTCTAGCGTTATCTTTGTTGGCCTGACCTACATGTCCTCTGTATTTTTTTATAGGCTTTAACTAATGTAGAGAAACTATGTTTCCCAAGTCAAAACATAAAAGTGCTCTTAAATCAGCACTTGTTGATCTGATAACTTAAGTGCGAGACGGCCGAGCAGTCTGGTCTGCATTCAGCAAACAGGAGACGAGGTCAGATTTTATGACCCTAATGTTGCGCAGTGGCATATTTTATGTTTTTGACTACATGGCTTCAAGTTCTGTGTATGATCATTTGAGTGAGCTCATGATTTTGTGTGTGGACTCGTGCCTGATGTGAATTTACAGGTTTCTTTTATTTACAGGACCTCCCGAGCGGAACGCAGATTTACATGGTTGCAACCATGACCTACACGAGCGATTTCTCAACCCATTTATCACATTATCTTCTAATAGGATTACAGCTTATGCTGAAAACTGATTAATGGTCAAAAAAGATTATGTTGGTCCGTTACATCATTTAAGACACCGAGCAACACTCCCAAATGTCCCAAAAGACACTGCTGATATTAATCTAATACTTTTTTTTATTACCAAATGACATCAAATTCTACTGCTTAATAATGACAGTAAAATGAAATTTAATGTGGTTACATATCATGGAAAAACCTTTCCAACAGCCTACATTTTTAGCTACTATAACAAACAACCTCTCTGTCTCGTAACCTGTTCCTGTTAGATAGATAGATAGATAGATAGATAGATAGATAGATAGATAGATAGATAGGTGGCAATAATTTAAAAAAAATGAAGAAAATGAACTAATTCTGTATGTAAATGTAAAGGCCATTTCTAGGCCAGAAAAAACCCTGTCATAATGGTTTATACTAAAATGTGTATAAGAGACATATTTTGAAGTCCTGCTGTATTTAATTAATGTTATGTTAATTAATGCACTTTTGGGATTCAAAAGTTGTTTGTCTTGTTGTGTGTATACATGCAGTCTAATTTCACTATGAAATTCAAATTCATAATCTGGGGATATTAGTGTTTTGTATCAGCATTAAGTACCATTATTCTTGTTTTTGTTTTGTTTTTTAATAAATATTGTGGCTTTAAATGTTGTTGTTTTTTAAACCAGACCTATGAAATATGTTCTGGTCAAGCTCGGGTGCTTAAAATATATTTATATATATTACATATATATATATTACAATTAGATTATTTACAAAAATAAATTACAACCTTAAAAAGGATGCATAACAGGATGGAAACAATGAAATTAACAATTATTAAAATGGTAAGAAATAAAAGAACTTAATTCCTGACATGTAAAAAGAAAAAAAGAACAGAAGAAAGAATACAGTTGTACCAGGATGGAAATAAAAAATAATACCTACCAGGATGGAACATAACATAATGAAAAAAAAAAAAAAAAAAACAGGATTCCTGTCAGGATGGAAAATAACAGGATGAAAATAAAAAAAGGAAGCTAAAATAATTTCTAACAGGATAGAATGTAACAGAGTGGAAATAAAAAAAGGTAACACGATGGAAATTAAAAAATTCACAGGATTCCCATCAGGATGGAAAATAACAGGATGGAAAAAATCAACAGGATTCCTAACAGGATAGAAAAGTAACAGGATGGACATAAAAAATGTACAGGATTCCTACCAGGATGGAAATAAAAATGAAGCTAAAATAATTCCTAACAGTATGGAATGTAACAGGGTGGAAATAAAAACAGGATGAAAAAAAAGTCAACAGGAGTCCTAACAGAATAGAAAAGTAACAGGATGGAAATATTTTTTACAGGATTCCTAACAGGATGGAAAATAAAGGAAACTAAAATATTTCCTACAGAATGGAATGTAACTGGGTGGAAAAAAATAGTTAACCGCTACTTGACCACAACTTCACTCTTCACAACCAAATCAATTAAAAAAAAATACAACCTTAAAAAGGTTGCATAACAGGATAGAAGAAAAGAAAAATGAACACAATTGTACCAGGATGGAAATAGAAAATAATACCTACCAGAATGGAACATAACTGAATGGAAATAAAGAAAGTACAGGATTCCTATCAGGATGGGATAGCTTCCTAAAAGGAAGCTAAAATAATTTCTAACCGGATAGAATGTAACAGAGTGGAAATATTAAAAAAAGGTAACAGGATGGAGAAAAAAAAAAAACAGGATGACAGGATGAAAAACAATCAGCATTCCTAACAGGATAGAAAAGTAACAGGAAGGAAATAAAAAAATTACAGGATTCCTACCAGGATGGAAATAAAAAGGAAACTAAAATAATTCCTAACAGAATGTAAAAAAAAAAAAAAAAAGTTAGCCTCAACTTGACCACAACTTCACAATAATACCTGTTAACGCATGAATGTTATAAATAAAACATTGGCCTTAGTATAATTTAATTTTAATTGAATCTAAATCAATTAAGGCAGTTGTGGCCTAATGCAGTGTTTTTCAACCACTGTGCCGTGGTACACTAGTGTGCCGTGAGAGATCGTCAGGTGTGCCGTGGAAAATTATTCAATTTCACCTAATTGGTCTAAAACATTTTTTGGAAACTAATAAGTTATCAGCTCTGTGTTCATACAAACAGGCCCAGGTTTCACACTGAGTAGGTAGAAATATGAAATGATATCAAAAAGACTGTTTTCATTGTGTTTATTTGATTCCTGTTCAAGACACCTTGATAAGAATGACTGTATATTGTTAATTGCAATTTTATATGAAAGAAGAAGAAATATGAAGGATAAAATACTATTTTCTTTGTGTTTATTTGATTCCTGTTCAAGACACTTCGATAAGAATGGCTGTATATTGTTAATATAGGCTACAGAGTTTCATTTTTTACAGTTTCAATTGTTGGTGTGCCTTGTGATTTTTTTTTTTTTTTTTTCAATTGAAAATGCACCTTGGCTCAAAAAAGGTTGAAAAACACTGGCCTAATGGTTAAAGAGTTTGACTTGAAACTCAAAGGTTAGGGGTTTGAGTCTCTTTTTTTTATTAGATTTTTTTTTTTTTGCATTTTATCCTACATAAATAACACAAAGCATTCAAATATGCATTTTGCATTATTAAATCGCTTGGTGTTAAGTTTGGATAACTATTTGACAAGTAGGCTATAAAGTGTCCAAATTGCTTTTTTCTTCATTTTTTTATCAGTTCGTCTACTGTTTTTATCATTTTAAACCAACAATATTGTGTATTTGTGCTTTGTTATTAAATGCCTGGATATTCATAAACGCTTTTAATACTTTTTGAGCCCACTGTTTCATAATAATACATTATATCCGCACACTTAACGTTTGGACCTAAAGTTGATTTGGTCATGAAGAGTGAAGCTGTGGTCAGGTAGAGGTTAACTGGTTCGTGAGCTCTGGTGGTTGGGCAGGCGCGGAGCTGCGGCGCTCTGACGCGGGAATGGAGAGCTCAGAGATGCGCTGCTGCTCCGACAGGATACCGCTGCCGCGGCCAACCTTTCCCTGCTGCTTTCTCCGCTCCTCTGCGCCGGAACTTTAGATCACGGGTGAGTCCGCTGCTTCCTCCGATATACTCAGTGCGTAGTGGGACGTCGTAGTAACGTAAAGCTCGTACGTAACGTCAGGCGTCGTCTATATGGTAATCTGACAGGTTCATTGAACAGCATCCAGCGGTTGAATAACTCTGACAGCTTGATTACTAGTCCTCCAGGAGTTATGCAAGAGTGAAGAATGTTGTTACATATGCAGAGCAACTTTTTTATTAACATGGTAAACGTAAATTACTTTAGTTGTTACTTAAATGACTTGGTTTTAGCGATCAGTTGTCATTAAATAATGAAATTAAAATGGCAGAAGTAGTCTGAAACCTTAATCCCATATTCATTACTTATGATTTTACAGTGGTAACAATACCTGGTAACTCTATTTTGGACGTTATACAGTGTTTATACAAACTTCATTTGAAAAGTTCTATGAGTGTTTGGTCACTTTGTCAGCACACTAAAGACTCCATGAAATCACTTTTTAAAACCACTTTGTTTCCTTTCAACTCCATCAATAGAGTGCACGCCCACTTTTTAAACCATAGTTTTTCCATAGATGAATGAAAACGTAGGCTGTTCATTATTTTTTTGATAATATTATTGTTATATAGACATAATAATAACAACAATAAATTATTAATGATAGCATATTACTATATTATCAATAATAATTGTAAATATAATATACTATAGAATATTGTAATAAAGTATAATGTTTTTGTTGTTATTATTGTTAATAAACAATTCATGATAACATTTAATTATAATATGTATTATTATTATATACAATAATAAAAAATAATGACATTTCAATATTTCAACATTTCAATAATAACAAGATTTCATTTCATTTATTTCATTATTTAAATATTATTATTGCTGTTGTTAGCATATTATCATATAATCTATAATAATGATAGATAATGCATAATATTATACTATATAACACTTATAATATAGTAATTTCTAACAACATTTAATTTTAATATTCATTATTGGTATTATATACAATAATAAACAATAATGACATTTCAATATCATTTATAAAATAATAAGATAATATTTTTGTAGTTATTGTTTATAATAATGATTATTTCATTATTTAAATGTTATTATTGTTGGTGTTATTGGCGTATTATTATATAATCTATAATAATGATAGATAGTGCATAATATTATACTATATAACACTTATAATATATTAAATTATAACAACAACAATAAAACACTACTACTAATAACTTTTGTTGTTATTATTGTTGTTATATGTTATAATATTAATTTAATTAAATATTATTATTATTATTATTATTAGATAACACATAATATTACACTAAATAATATTGTAATATGAAAAAATAATATAACAATTCTAATATTTTTGTTGTTATTATTGTTAATAATTCATGATGATATTTATTATATTCATAATATTATAGACAATAATAAAAAGATAATTATTATTAGCATATTATTATATAATCTATAATATTCTAGATAAGACATAATAGTATATACTATATAATATTGTAATATAGTAAATTATAACAATAATAATATAATAATTCTAATAATATTTTTATTTTTATTATTGTTAATAAATAATTCATGATGGTATTTATTATATTATTATTAATAATATTATTAAGCAATAATACAAAATAATAATAATTATTAGCATATTATTATATAATCTATAGATAATACATAATATTATACTATATAATAATATAATATAATAAATTATAATAATAATTATAATTAGTATTAGTATTATAACAATAAAAAACTATAGAAATAATAATTGTAGTTTTTATTAATGTTAATAACAAATAATTCATGATGACATTTAATACTTCCACTACTAATACTACTAATGCTAATAATCATAATTATAATTATATGATGATGGTTATTATTATTATTATTATTTTTAGACAATAATAAAAAGACTGTCATTTTAATATCAATTATATAACAACAACATATTTTTCTGTTGTTATTATTGTTAATAATGATGATGATATGATTATTTAAATATTTATTATAATTATTATTGTAATTATTATTAACATATTATTATATAATCTATAATAATTGTAGATAATACAATACATATACAATATTATACTATATAGTATTATAATGTAGTAAATTATAACAATAATAATGCTATGCTAATAAAAAATGTGTTGTTATTGTTAATAATAAATACTTCATGATGACATTTAATAATAACATTATTATTATTATTACACACAACAATAAAAATAATGACATTTCAATATCAATTATATAATAAAAACAAAATAATATTTTTCTGTTGTTATTATTGTTAATGATGATGTAATTATTAAAATATTTTTATTATTATTAAAAAAAATAATTTAAATATTATTATTATTATTATTAACATATTATATAATCTATAATAATTGTAGACAATAAATATACAATATTATACTATATAGTATTATAATGTAGTTAATTATAACAATAATAATGCTATGCTTATAATAATTTTTGTTGTTGTTATTGTTAATAATAAATACTTCATGATAACATTTAATAATACATCATTATTATTATTATTATTATTATACACAACAATAAAAATAATGACATTTCAATATCAATTCTATAATAAAAACAAAATAATATTTTTCTGTTGTTATTATCGTTAATAATGATGATGTAATTATTGAAATACTTATTATAATAATAATAATTATTATTATTATTAACATATTATTATATAATCTATAATAATTGTAGATAATACAATATATATCCAATATTATACTATATAGTATTATGATGTAGTTAATTATAACAATAATAATGCTATGCTTATAATAATTTTTGTTGTTGTTAATAATAAATACTTCATGATAACATTTAATAATACATTATTATTATTATTATTATTATTATTATTATTATTATTATTATTATTATTATACACAACAATAAAAATAATGACATTTCAATATCAATTATATAATAAAAAACAAAATAATATTTTTCTGTTGTTATTACTGTTAATAATAATTATGTCATTATTAGAATATGAATCATTATATAGACATAACAAATATAATTCATAACTATTATTTTAATAATTATAATAAAAAAGTAAATGTTATTATAATACTAACATATATAGACAGTAATAACAATGTTGACACATTATTTTTGTATATAATTATATATATATATATTTATATACTTTATGTATAATTTTATAATATAGACTATACAACATAATATAATATAATTTAATATTTTATAATATTTAGATAGATATCATTATAAAAATGATAAAAATAATGTAACAATATAATACTAATAATAATTTTTGTTATACTGTTAGTAATAAATAATTCATGATTACCTTTAAAAAAAAAAAAAAATAAATAAAAAAATATATATATATATATATATATATATATATATATATATATATATATATATATATATATATAATTGTTGTTATATTTGTTTTTAATAAAATACAAATATACAAAAGTATTATGTATAGAAAAAACTATCTTAAAATATTCATATATATTAAATAAATTTAAATATGTAAGTATTCTGTGAATATAAATGAGATTGAGAGACATTTGCATTGTCTTATGTAAGTGGGCGGAGCTTTTCCTCCTCTTGATTGGTGGATATTCTTTAATGTAGCTCTTCAGCAGAAATAGCATTTTAAAAATGAAGTTAAACTAACGCTGATGTTTTCAACAGAAGCTCATGTCATACACTGATCACCTCTGAGCTTTTGGCAGACTTGTCTCCAAAGGTTTATAAGAAATTAGAAAACAAAGCTCCTATAAAGAAATGAATGGGATTTTTCCTTCCAGTACTTGTTGTGCTCTATTGGTCCTGTGGAACATGGCTGGTATTTATTCATTTTGAAAGTGTTTTATTGCTTTTGTCCGTGGAACAAACTGTCAAGTGTGTTGTGCACATGCGGCCTGAGGAAAATAGTTTCCCCAACAAAGTACACAGCATCAACAGTTAATTAACGTCCTTTAATAAGCATCATTTAATGTCTTAAAAGCACAGCCAAACCATCAGGTCTGGATGCGGGGGTGGATAAAAG
>NC_133385.1:32462349-32607043 GCF_049309525.1 Garra rufa | reverse complement strand
CTGGCAACCTCAGTTCCCATAGCAAAGTTCAAAGTGTGGCCAGATTACGCAGTTGTGTTGATGACAGTGTGCAGAACAGTTGTGAACGCTCATTCTGCTGTGGGACTGAACACTGCATGACTATGAGAGCCTCTGTCGTGCTTTCACTCTGCATCCTGATCCAGTTCAGCCTACAAAACACGGTGAAAGCTGAGGATGGTAAGTCAAGTTAATGTCTCGTAATGAGAGCGTTTAGTTGCACAACAGTGCGCTAAATGTCAAAAAAACTTTCTTATGTACGCCAGAAAACTGCATTAACTCGAGTTTTGAAGCAGTTGTGTTCTCTTACGAGAGGTCTCTCGTACTGCGTAAGTATCTTACGCTAGGGGAAAATCCTTTTCTGCGAGATATTGAAGCCAAAAATTATCCTTAATTTTGAAATAATGTAAAGCGCGTTGCAGCAGCATAAAGACATAGGCGAAACAGCTTGCGCGCCTATTGGCTGCTCTGCGGCAACTGCAGCAGCCTATTAGAGCGAGGCCTGATGCGACGCCAGATCCAATGGGGGCATTTCGCGCCCTTTGCGTCGCTTCGCGCCCTTTTTGTAGCTTCCCGCCTAAAAGGGCGTGGTCTAGACCTATAAAGATCGCTTGTAGGCAGCTATTATCTGATTTTTCATCCTTCAAGCGAAGCACACGCATCGCTGGAGCCGGATAAGAAGCCGCTGTTTGACTGCAAGCATCTCAGCGGGACGAGCCACTGAAGCTGCTGGCCACGCCGCCTTCCGTGCCTTCCTGCTGCGCTTTCCGGCGCCTATATCCTTTATAATCTACAGTGTGTGTCGCCGCTGCGATACACACTGTTTCTCTAAAAAGAGCAAAGCGCCTTTTTAAAGATGCCTTCATACGGCTCGTGCAGATGCCAATGGTGACTCTGAGGACTTGCCTTGCCTTCTTCACTGAGACTGCTCCCCCGCCCGCCGCGGTGTAGCGCCTTAAAAAGTGCCGTGCCCAGCGGGCCCCGGACACTTCCCCCAGCCGACAAAGCTCGCCGGTTCGCCCGCCTGCTTCATCGACCTCGTCAGCCTCTGTTCCGGACGAAATGGGTGCTGGACATTATAAAAGGAGGCTATTCGCTACAGTTTCACCGACGCCCGCGCCGCTATACAGAGCGCGTCGAGACCACAATGCAGACAGAAGCAGCACACCTGCTTCGATCCGAAGTGGCGAAACTATTGAGCAAAGGGGTCATAGAGCCCCTTTCTCAAGCTCAAAGCGAAGGGGGGCTGTACAGCAGATATTTCCTGGTACCGAAAAAAGACGGTGGTCACAGACCCATATTAGATCTAAGGCAACTGAACAAAGCGTTGGTGAAGCCTCGGTTCAGGATGCTCACGACCAGAAAAATCCTCGCGCAAGTTCGCCAAGGAGACTGGTTCGTGTCAGTGGATCTGAAAGACGCGTATTTTCAAATACAGATAGCGTCACGTCACAGGCGATTTTTGAGATTCGCCTTCAAGGGCCAGGCATATCAGTACACAGTCCTGCCGTTCGGTTTGTCCCAGGCACCCCGTACATTTACGAAGTGCATGGACGCAGCGTTCGCTCCTCTCAGACTGAAAGGCGTGCGCATACTGAACTATTTGGACGATTGGCTGATTCTAGCGCAGTCTCGCTCAGTGCTTGTACAGCATACGACCATGTTACTCGATCACCTCGAGAATTTGGGTCTCAGAGTCAATTGGGCGAAGAGCTCCCTGTCCCCCAGTCAGAAAACTACCTTCCTGGGCACAGAATTGGACTCGCTGTCAATGATAGCGCGGCTGTCACCACAGCGCGCAGCAGACATTCAGCGCACAGCGGGCTCGTTCCGCTGCGGCGCGTCTGTCCCGCTCAAAAAATTTCAGAAAATGCTGGGTCTCATGGCCTCAGCGTAATCAGTTCTGCAGCTGGGTCTGCTATGTATGCGCTCACTGCAGTTTTGGCTGAAAGCGCGCGCCCCGCGTCAAGCGTGGGCGTCCGGTCGGCTTCGTATCACGGTCAATCAGAAATGTGTCACAGCCCTGAAACCGTGGAGAGCAATCGACTGGTACCAGTTAGGTGTAAGCCTGGGGACTTCCTCGAAAATAAAAGTGGTGTCTACGGACGCGTCCACCTCGGGATGGGGGGCTCTGCTCGAGGGCAGACCGTCTTTTGGCCAGTGGTCAGAACGGGAAAAGCTCCTGCATATCAACTGCCTCGAAATGCTGGCAGTATACAGAACGCGCTGATGCGCTTCTGTCCCCAAATAAAAGGAAACCATGTACTAGTCCGCTCGGACAACATGTCAGTGGTTTCCTATATAAATCGCCAGGGCGGTCTCAGGTCCAAAAACCTATACAGACTTGCAGAACGCCTCCTGGTATGGGCTCAGCGCAACCTGCGCTCGCTGAAAGCAGCGCATGTGCCGGGGCTTCTAAACATAGGGCCAGACAGACTGTCCAGGAACAATGTTCCAGCAGGCGAATGGTCTCTACACCCACAGACAGTACAACTACTGTGGAAAAAATTCGGCAGAGCGGAAGTAGACCTGTTTGCGTCTCCGAACAACGCTCACTGTCTGGAATTTTACTCAAAAAGCAGAGACGCGCTGGCCCACGAATGGCCCCGCCGTCATCTCTATGCTTTTCCCCCCGTCTCTCTCCTACCTCAGGTGATAGAGAGGGTCAGGGAAAAAGGATGTTCAATACTGCTGATAGCGCCGTTTTGGGAAAACCAGCCCTGGTTCCCAGCGCTGATGCAGCTGACGAGCACTGCCCCGTGGCCGATACCAGTGAGGAGAGACCTTCTCTCTCAGGCCAGCGGCTCGATTTGGCATCCTCACCCAGAGCTGTGGTCCCTTCATGTCTGGGCCACCAGCGAATATATGATGAACTCCCTAAAGGAGTATTAAACACGATCACGCAGGCTAGAGCCCCTTCTACGAGACGGCTCTATTCCTCAAAATGGTCAGTGTTTTCGGGCTGGTGCGCAGCTCGCGGCTCGTCACCCACTAACTGTGGTGTGATGGAGGTGCTTTCCTTTCTACAAGAGCTGCTGGACAAGGGCAGAACCCCGTCCACGCTCAAAGTCTATGTGGCGGCCATAACAGCGTTTTCGAGCACAACGCTAGGTCAGTCAATAGGAAGGAACGATTTAGTTATTCGCTTCCTGAGGGGAGCTAGAAGACTAAATCCCCCCAGACCTCCCTCAGTCCCCGTATGGGACCTTTCTGTGGTACTAGAGGCCATGAAAGGTGGACCATTCGAGCCTCTGCAGACGATTGATTTAAAATGCCTGTCTCTTAAGACTGTGTTTCTGCTGGCTCTCGCTTCAGTGAAGCGCATAGGGGATTTGCACGCACTCTCTGTGAGCGCGACGTGCATGGAATTTGGACCTAATGACTCTAAAGTCATACTCAAACCCAAACATGGTTACGTTCCAAAATCACTCAACACACCGTTTAGGGCACAGGTCATCGCGCTGTCAGCCCTACCGGTCAATGATGAGGAAACGGACGCGAGCCTCCTATGCCCAGTCAGGGCATTACGAGCTTACGTGTCTCGCTCGTCTGCTTTTAGACAGACAGAGCAGCTTTTTGTTTCGTTTTACGGGCGTCCCAAGGGACTGGCCGCGTCGAAACAGAGCTTATCCAGATGGATAGTTGATGCTATTGCGTTGGCATATACTTCCAAGGGCATGCAGTGCCCGCTGGGTGTCAGAGCACATTCCACGAGGGGCGTGGCCTCATCGTGGGCTTGGTCGAGTGGGATTGCCTTGCAAGATATTTGTACGGCAGCGGGCTGGGCCTCTCCGTCTACATTTATAAGTGTGCCATCCTCGATATGTTAACTTAATATCCTGACGGCCAGCTAAACTTTTTCCCCACACCAAGACTCTGAAGATTAATTCTCAGTTCCACAGGTTTATTGGAGTTAAGGAAAATAGTGAAACTGCAACACACACAAGAGCAATGACAAATTACACATAAATAAAGTCTAATTTGCACAATTACTGTTGCATTTTGTTTGTACTCATTTTAACACTAATAAAGAAATACATGAGAACTACATTCTGGTCATTATAGCACCTTTACCGTGCAGCTCGTAACAAACGAACACGAGAGAGCCAGCATATGCATAGCCGACGTGAGTTCAAACCATCGGCAGATTACACTCTACAAATTTACAATTATTGTCAAAAATAACGGATAATACTTCCATAATAATCTCACAAAACAAAGTATACATACCGACGATGCTACGTCAGACATGAGAAGTAGACAGATGCGATGAAGCGCCATGAAAATAAACTCGAGAAAACCGCTGAAACGCACATGAAGTGCGTGAGTATTTACTTCCCAACTATGGATCGCGTAATAGGACATTAGCACAGCGCGATCTTAAAGTGACCATGACCTAAATACAAACACATACGAAATGCATATTCCTGGAACACATTAGAACTCTGAAATGCTGACTAAAGGTAAAGCATGTTAATGTAACTTTAAACTTAATGCTTATTTAAGTTTTCTTACTCATAACAAAACACTCCCCGCTTGACGTGGCCACACGTCACCCCACAGTCCATGCACAGTCCATTTTTTTTTTTTAAACAGTCCATTACTGTGCCTCTGGAGGTAGAAGGAGAACTATTTCATTGACTGGCCTGAGAAAGAGGCTAGTCCCGCCTGGTTTGATGATCTTCACCTCAACCTGGCGCACTTTCCCATCTTTGCTAGGGAAGGCCTGAGTAATCAGTCCAAGAGGCCATTCATTCCTAGGTGCTTGAATGTTCTTAAGGAGAACAACGCTTCCAGACTGAATGTTTGGCTGAGTGGACTGCCATTTTTTGCGGGCCTGCAGTGTTGGGAGGAATTGTTTCCTCCAGCGGTCCCAGAAGGTGTTGGACAGGTGCTGAACCTGCCGCCACTGGGACTTGTAGAGGTCTGCAACTCCAAACTCACCAGCAGGAGCAGGCACAATGTTCGTCTTTTGTGTGAGAAGAGCAGCTGGTGTAAGTATGAACGAGTCATCAGGGTCCATGGTCACTGGAACAAGTGGCCTGGCGTTGATGATCGCTGCAACTTCTGCCATGAAAGTCACCAGCACTTCGTGGGTGAGCTTGTCTTTCAGCTGGAGGAACATTGCGTCCAGAATCCTCCTAGCCAGCCCTATCATTCTCTCCCATGATCCACCCCAATGGGATGCATGTGGGGGATTAAAGGACCAGATGCAACCCTTGTCTGTGAGGTAAGTCTTTACAGCAGTGCTGTCAATGTTTGAGGCTATCTTCAGTTCCTTACAGGCACCAATGAAGTTTGTGCCGCGGTCGGAACGAATGTATTTGACCGGCCCACGTATTGAAAGGAAGCGCCGTAGCGCATTGATGAAGCTAGAAGTGTCGAGAGATTCTATGACTTCAATGTGCACAGCTCTTATACTCATGCATGTAAAGATCACCGCCCACCTTTTACTTTGAGCGAAGCCGCCTCTGGTCTTGCGTGAGGAGACGTTCCATGGGCCAAACACATCAAGACCCACGCTGGAGAACGGAGGATCTGTTGAGAGACGATCAGCTGGCAGGTTAGCCATTTTCTGGATGCTGAGCGGAGCTCTGAGCCTTCTGCATGTTATGCATTGGTGGATAATGCTGCTTACTCTTTTCTTCCCTCCGACTATCCAAAGACCAGCTGAACGGACCGCCCCCTCAGTAAAGTGACGGCCTTGATGATGAATTTGCTCGTGGTGGTGTCTGATGAGCAAAGTGGCGATGTGATGCTGGCCAGGAATAATCAGGGGAGTCTTTTCACCCTGAGCGAGACTTGAATGATGAAGACGGCCTCCAACTCTGAGAAAGCCGTGTGTGTCAATGAACGAGTCCAGATTTCTGAGAGGACTTGTTTTTGGCATCCTTTCCTGTTTTAGAATGCACTTTATCTCTTGGCTGTAGACTTCCTGTTGAACTGCTTGGATGATTACAGTTGACGCTTTCTCTGATTCCTCAACTGTGAATTCAGCTTTGCAGTAATGCCAGCCCTTGCATACTCTGTTCTCTCTGTTAGCTGTCTTGAAATGACAGGCTATGTGAACGAGGCGAGTGACTGCACGAGTTAATGACTTCCAGGTAGAGAACTTAGCAAAGCGTTGTGAATCCAGTTGCTTGTTTGAGGCTTTAGTGCTTAAGGCGGACACCAGAGGGCGGATGTCTGGATCTGTGCTCGGGTCAACAAGGTCATAAGGGCATGCAGAAATGCTGGGCTCCGACTTGGAGAGAAATTTGGGCCCACTCAGCCAGTTGGTGTGTTTCAGTTGGCCAGCAGGGACGGAACGCGTTGCGTGATCTGCAGGGTTCAGGTCTGTTGGCACGTAGCGCCACTGGTCTGGTCGGCAGGATCTTCGGATGCGTAACACCCGGTTGCTCACATAGACATAAAAGCGCCTGGTCTCATTGCAAATATAGCCCAAGACTACTTTACTGTCTGAGAAGTAGGTTACTGCATCAAGCTGTAGGTCTAGTTCCGCTGAGACCAGGTCTGCTAACTCAACAGCAAGCACTGCTGCACAGAGTTCAAGTCTTGGCACTGTGTGTTCAGGGCAGGGGGCCAGCTTGGCTTTGCCCATTACAAATCCAATCTGGTTGTTGCCATTACTGTCTGTCACTTTCAGGTAGCACACAGCACCGATAGCTTTGACTGACGCATCACAGAACACACACAGTTCTCTTCTTACCGCTGCTGACGGTGAGGTTTCCGTGTAGCGCCTTGGGATGGAAAGCTCAGCGAGCTCAGACAGAGAGGCTCTCCATGACGTCCAGGCATCTTCCATGGCTGGAGGTAAGGGTGCATCCCAGTCACCGTTCTCCACTGTGAGCTCTCGTAGGATAGCCTTGCCTTGGATTGTGACGGGCGCAACAAATCCAAGTGGGTCGTAGAGGCTATTGATTGTGGATAAGATACCCCGCCGGGTGTAGGGCTTGGTCTCACTGGAGACATTAAAAAGGAAACAGTCTGTCTTGAGATTCCAGTCAAGCCCGAGGCTGCGCTGCAACGGCAGCACGTCTGTGTCGAGGTCAAGGTCTTTGAGGTCACTCGCATGGTCACTGGATGGAAAGGCGTCCATGACCTCTTTGTTGTTCGCTGCAATCTTGTGAAGTCTCAGATTCGACCTGGAGAGCACATCCTGTGTCCTTTTTAACAGGCTGATAGCAGCTTGAACTGTGGGCAGAGACTTCAACCCATCATCGACATAGAAGTCATGCAACACGAAGTGCTGCACATCTGGGTCAACGTGGAACTCACTGCCTTGAACAGACTTGTGCAGACCATGAATAGCCACTGCAGGTGAAGGGCTATTGCCGAAGACGTGGACGTTCATCCGGTAATCCACGATGGCTTTGGAGAGGTCATTGTCCTGGAACCAGAGAAAGCGTAAGAAGTCACGGTCTTTCTCTCTTACCCGGAAGCAATAGAACATCTGTTCTATGTCGGCTGTGACGGCGATGGCCTCTCTTCTGAACCGAATCAGCACTCCCAGTAGTGTGTTATTCAGGTCAGGACCCGTTAACAGCACGTTGTTGAGTGATACGCCGTTGCACTGGGCACTGGAATCGAATACCACACGGATTTTCTTAGGTTTTTTCGGATGATACACCCCGAACGTTGGCAAGTACCACCTTTCTTCATCTGAACTGAGAGGGGGTGCTAACTCTGCATGACCGTTCCGAAACATGTTGCCCATGAAGGCGAGAAAGTGGTCTCTCATCTCAGGCTTTTTCTCAAAGTTACGCTTGAGAGACATGAGACGCCTCAGCGCCTGTGGCCTGTTGTCTGGGAGCCGTGGGCGTGGGCTCTTGAAGGGTAATGGAGCCACCCAACTGTTGTTTGGGTCTTTTTGTAGTCCTTCATCCATTATCTCCATGAACATTGTATCTTGAATGGAGGGAGCCACCTGGTTGTCATCCCTGGTCCGCCTGAACACTGTGCATCCAAGGTGGTCGGTTTCACAGATAGGCTGGTCCTCAGGATACGCTGGAGGCTCACTGGTGGCCTGGGTGTTGCTGAACCTCTCCTTCACATGGAACACGTTGGGGCACGCATCAAAGAGAGTGGGCCGTTGCAGCTCTGTGGTGTTTGTATGGAACGTGCTAATCGTCAGTGGCCTATGAACATTACCTAGGCACACATTTCCAACAATGACCCACCCCAGGTCTAACTTCTGTGCGTAAGGCAGGTTGTGAGGGCCATTGACCTGTTTGCGGACTTTATGCACTCTAATAATGTCTCGTCCTAAGAGAAGCATAATGGGGGCTTGCGGGTCAATGTCAGGGATGAGGTGTGCCACTGACCTTAGATGAGCATGATGAAGAGCTACTTCGTGGGTTGGAATCTCCTCTCTGTTGTTCGGTATATCGTTACATTCAATGAGGCTTGGCAACGAGACGCGAACAGTTCCATCCAAAGACTCCACTTCATAGCCACTGGCCCTTCTGCCTGCTGATGATTTCACTCCGGCACATGTTCTCAGTGTGTAAGGAGCGCTTGGACTTTGGTCGTTGAACATGTCGAAGAACTGTGAGCGAACCAGTGACCTGTTGCTCTGCTCGTCCATGATCGCATACAGTTTCACAGCTTTTTCTCTGTGACCAGCTGGGAAGACTTTTACGAGGCATATTTTTGAGCAGGAGCGGTCTGTGAGTTCCCCTCCGCAGACTTTCGTGCATTTGTTGGTGACCTGAGACTGCGGTGAAGCTTCATCCTCCTCCCCGCCGTGCTCAGCAGTAGGGCCAGCCCTCTGCTGCCAGGGTGCAGCTCCAGGGTGAAGCGCTGTGTTGTGTCTGTCGCTCTTACATTCAAAACACTGGACATTGACTTTGCAGTTCTTTGCAATGTGAGACGAGGAAGAAAGACATTTAAAGCACACATTGTTTTCTTTGAGGAGTGTCTTGCGCTCATCAATGGGCTTCTCTCTGAATGCCCGGCACTTACGGAGAGGGTGTGGCTTTTTATGCAACAGACACAGTTTGTCGCCTTCGTCGGATTTTGTTGGAGGCTCGCCCGTGTCAGATGGTGCTCTGGGTGACACCTCTGTCTTGTGGACGGAGACTTCCCGCTGTCTGTTGGGCTTCCACACTGTCTTCTCTGTCCTGGGGGCCATGTCTGTGTTGCCGATGAGGCTGAAGCTTGGGTCATTTGCGATGCGAGCCTGCTCGCTGACAAAATCGGCAAAGAAGCCAAAGGGAGGATAGCTCACATGGTTTTGACGCTTGTAGGATGCACCAGCTATCACCCACTTGTCCTGGAGACGAGGCGGGAGTTTCTGTACAATTGGGTTGACGCCTCTCGACGTGTCCAGGAAAGCCAGGCCTGGTAAGTCCCCTTCAGCCTTAGCGGCCTGCAGTTCCATTAGCAGATCACCCAGCTTTGTCAGGTTAGATCCATCTCGGTTTACTATTTTCGGAAAGCTGTCAATGCGTTTGAACAGAGCATTTTCTATTGCTTCAGCTGAGCCATATGTTTGCTCGAGCCTTTCCCAAGCCATTGCCAGTCCTGCTTCTGGACGATTGATGTGTATTGCTCTTATCTGCTCAATATGCTCTGCTGACTCCTTACCGAGCCACTTTAGCAGAAGATCCATCTCCTCGCTAGGTTCCAGGCTAAGGCCTCTGATGGCAGTCAAAAAGGAACGCTTCCATGCTCTGTAGTTTTGGGGTTTGTCATTGAATTGAAGCAAGCCTGTAGCTACAAGCTCACGGCGGGCTAGATACCTGACAAAGTCATTTATGTGTGAGCCGCCTTCATTTATGTATGAGCTGCCATCATTGTAGTCTGGCGGTATGGCATGGTGTGCGGGAGGAGGCTGGGTGTGGTGATTTTGTATTCTGAAGTGGTGTACTAGAGAAGCATGCTCACCACTGGATTTGATGTGAGGTAGACTAACATCTCCAGGCGTCCTGTTGAATGGCTTGTGGCTGTCCTCGTATGTGCTGATGTAAGGCTGCTGTGAGATGAGATGATGTGTAGCAGTATTGTTCTGTTGTGGATAGAAGGGACAGGCTTCAGGCTTTAGTGGTGGAGGTGACACGTTGTGGTTAAGGACCGGCGCTGTTTTTGCTCGTGTGTCACCGTTATCACATGACTTAAGTTCTGAATCCCTTTCTTTTAGTTGATCAAGCACATACTGCCTTGTGCGTTGTGAGGCTTCTAAAGGAACAGAGTCTTTGTTCAGGTCACAACTATGCTTCTCGCTCTTTATATCAGCAGCAGCTTCAAGTGCCTCTGCTTCTGCAATGGCTGCAGCAGCCTCTTTTTTATGTTTTAGCATTTCTATAGACACTTCCAATTTAGCTTGTTGTAGCCTCAGATTAGCTTCCTCTTCAGCATAGCATAGGCGTGCCTTTGCTGCTTCGGCTCTCGCTCTTGCTCTGACTGCTGCAGACCCCGCTGACGATGAACTGGATCTCACTGAACAACATACTTGCGAGCGTGTCCTTAACGATGCACTGTATGGGTTCTCCTGTGTTGCTGTATTTTCATGCAAACTCTCCTCTCTAGCCTGTAGATCGGTGGCGCGCGCTGCTGCAGTAGCACTTGACTGTAGAGTATGGTCCGTTGATCGTCCACTGAATGCTTGTGACGACGACATGTCGGCTAGCTTCTAACTTGCTCTGCTTTATCTCGTTTGCTTGATAGCCGTCGTTTCACTGTGCCATCCTCGATATGTTAACTTAATATCCTGACGGCCAGCTAAACTTTTTCCCCACACCAAGACTCTGAAGATTAATTCTCAGTTCCACAGGTTTATTGGAGTTAAGGAAAATAGTGAAACTGCAACACACACAAGAGCAATGACAAATTACACATAAATAAAGTCTAATTTGCACAATTACTGTTGCATTTTGTTTGTACTCATTTTAACACTAATAAAGAAATACATGAGAACTACATTCTGGTCATTATAGCACCTTTACCGTGCAGCTCGTAACAAACGAACACGAGAGAGCCAGCATATGCATAGCCGACGTGAGTTCAAACCATCGGCAGATTACACTCTACAAATTTACAATTATTGTCAAAAATAACGGATAATACTTCCATAATAATCTCACAAAACAAAGTATACATACCGACGATGCTACGTCAGACATGAGAAGTAGACAGATGCGATGAAGCGCCATGAAAATAAACTCGAGAAAACCGCTGAAACGCACATGAAGTGCGTGAGTATTTACTTCCCAACTATGGATCGCGTAATAGGACATTAGCACAGCGCGATCTTAAAGTGACCATGACCTAAATACAAACACATACGAAATGCATATTCCTGGAACACATTAGAACTCTGAAATGCTGACTAAAGGTAAAGCATGTTAATGTAACTTTAAACTTAATGCTTATTTAAGCTGGAGGTTCCCGCCTTACAGGCCAGATTGCTGTCAGTCTAGATGTTCAGTGTTGTCTGACCTGATGTTATCAGCTCGGAATGCTGCGTCTACTGAGCGCAGCTCTAGGGTCGACAATGAAAGTAATAGCACGAGATGTGTCTGGGCAAACTGTGTGAAGACCCTTATTCTTACGTCAGCTCAGGCCGTAACCCCGCCCTGTATGTATGTTTACTTAGCGTCTGAGTGACGCTGCACTATGTGGAAGAGTGCGGCGTTGCCCCTCCCTCTTCCCCGGACTCCCTGTGAGTTCTATAGGTGATTATGAACTGTATGAACCCCGGGCTTTCGCCCTTGGGTCTTTGGTGTCAGATCTCAGCATGCATGGCGTTTTACACTGGGTCCCCTAGCGTAAGATACTTACGCAGTACGAGAGACCTCTCGTAAGAGAACGTACTCGGTTACTAACGTAACCTCTGTTCTCTCTAGAGAGGGAACGAGTACTGCGTATCTTGCCGTGCATGCGCACGCTCTGGTTGCTTCGATGATGAAAAACCAGATAATAGCTGCCTACGAGCGATCTTTATAGGTCTGGACCACGCCCTTTTAGGCGGGAAGCTACGAAAAGGGCGCGAAGCGACGCAAAGGGCGCGAAATGCCCCCATTGGATCTGGCGTCGCGTCAGGCCTCGCTCTAATAGGCTGCTGCAGTTGCCGCAGAGCAGCCAATAGGCGCGCAAGCTGTTTCGCCTATGTCTGTATGCTGCTGCAACGCGCTTTACATTATTTCAAAATTAAGGATAATTTTTGGCTTCAATATCTCGCAGAAAAGGATTTTCCCCTAGCGTAAGATACTTACGCAGTACTCGTTCCCTCTCTAGAGAGAACAGAGGTTACGTTAGTAACCGAGTACGTTTTAACATAGACATGCACACTGTGGAGAAGCTGTCAGAACGCAGGTAAATGAGTCTGTTATGAGGCGAAAGTGCATACTGTAGGTGTGTCCATCGGATTTTGCTTAAAAAAACACTGTGAGGGGCGTGTTTGTGAGAAATAATCAGTTAACAGGCTATGCATAAATCAAATAGGATATATACGAGGTTATAATGCATGCATCACAAATAAAACAAACAAAGCAATTAGTGTAAAACATTATAAAGTAGCTTCAGTGTAGCATGTATAATATATATAGGGTTAACGTCAAAAGTAGCAGAATCTGCAAAATGTTAATTATTACTAAATGGTAATGCGGTGAAAGTGCACATGTCGATCAGGTTTTGTTTTAAAAAACACAGTTAAGGGTGTGTATATGAAACACAATCCATTAAAGGGCACCTATTATGCAAAATTCACTTTTATATAGTGTTGGATTATAAATGTGTGTTGGCAGTGTGTACACAACCACCCTATAATGATAAAACACCATCCACTCCCTTTTTTAAATCCCCATAAATCACCAGCAGTGTCTCAGAACAAGCCTTTCAAGGAACAAGTCTTTCGCAAGCCCACAACAGTTCACGTAGACCCCAATTTTTATTTTAGATAAATGCTGATCTTTGGATCTTTCAAAGAATCTGAAAAAAATGAACTCAACTGTTTTACATATTGATAATAAGAAGAAGAGTAAAAGTGTTTCTGGAGCAGCAAATCAGAATATTAGAATGATTTCTGTAGGATCATGTGACACTAAAGACTGGAGTAATGATGCTCTAAATTTAGCTTTATTCTCAGGAATAAATTCCATTTTAAAATATATTCTAATGGAAAGCAGTTATTTTAAATAGCAAACATATTTCACATTATGACTGCTTTTGCTGTATTTTGGATCAAATGAATGCAGGCTTAGTGAGCAGAAGAGATTACTTTAACAAACAAAAAAAAATCTTACGGGTTAAAAACTTTTGACTGGTATTGTAAATTAAAATAAATTAAATATAAAATAAAAATAATTTGTATGAAAATGTATTAAATAGTTTCAGATGAAGTACAGCTTGTATAACCCAAATACAAATTAAAGGGATAGTTCACCCAAAAATGAAAATTTGATGTGTATCTGCTTACCCCCATGACTTCCAAGATGTATGTGACTTTATTTTCTCAGCAGAACACAAACGAAGATTTTTGACGAAAACCGGTGCAGTCTGTCAGCCAAATAATGGAAGTGGATGGGCACCAAACCTTTAAAAGTAAAAAAAAAAAACATGCACAGACAAATCCAAATTACACCCTGCAGCTCGTGATGTATCAAAGGTAAAAAATGATCTAAATACTGTTCAGTTTCTCGCAAAACCGATCGTTTCGTGTCTTAGGACATCAATGTATCGTCACGAGTCGCAGGGTGTCATTTGGATTTGTCTGTGCATGTTTTTTTATACTTTTAAAGGTTTGGTGCCCATCCATGTCCATTATTTGGCTGACAGACTGCACCGGTTTTTCGTTAAAAATCTTCGTTTGTGTTTTTCTGAGGAAAATTTTTCCTCAGTTTTACCTATTAATTCTAGCCATTTAACATTACAGTTTCATTGAAAGCTATTATTTCTTATTTTTAGGCTCTGAAATATCAAATTGTTCTTTGATTTACTTCAATATCAGGTTTCACTTTAAAAGCAGCGCAGTCTCTTTAAAACCTAATGCACATTACGTGGATCTGACACATCCAATTTTCTCCAAACTCTTTATGGTTATTTACAACTTTATAACTCATTTAAGACTGTTTACGAGGTAACAAGCCAAAACCGAGCATTTTGACATAATTGTGTGTGTTAATCAGTGTTCATTTTGTCAGCAAATTTTGACAATATATAATTTTACTCCTAATTGGATAGTTAAGCTTGTCATAAAAAGTCTACTCTGACATTTGAAGGACAACAAGCTGCTCTTTTCCATTTCTATGCTAGTTTATCTGAAAATGAATAGTAAATCTGTCAATATAAAAATGACTTTAACCCTCTGGTGCTCTTCGGTCACTTCTGACCGAAAAATTTTCTGTTTTGAATTTTTAAAAATCACAGCTTAATCGGAATGATATGAAACTCGGTGACTTTTATGCCATTTGGAATGTTAACACAAAAAAAAAAAATTGAGGGCATGATTCAAGCAGGCTAAGTGGTCGTAAAAAAAATAGTCACACTTGTGCTCTTCGGTCTAAAATGACCGACCATAGGAAATGAATGGGAAATCGACAAAAAATACAAATATTCAGAGAATTTTTGTGTGTACAATCTACAAATCCTCCACAATACTGAAAAAAAGTACACAGCAGTGAAGGGGTGACACTCTAAAACACACCTATTCATAAACACACCCATTCACACACACACACACACACACACACACATTAATATACACACCTCTATTCGGTCACTTTTGACCAAAACATTTTCGGTTTAGAATTTTTCAAAAAATCACAGCTTCATCAGAACAGTACCAAATTCATTGACTTTTATGGCATTTGGAATGGGAACACACATAAAAAATTAGGGCACGATTAAACAAAACTAATAATAAAATAAAAACTTGTGCTCTTCGGTCTAAAATGACCGACCATTGGAAATGAATGGGAAATTGACAAAAATACAAATATTCAGAGAATTTGTGTGTGTACAATCTACAAATCCTCCACAATGCTGAAAAAAGTACACAGCAGTGAAGGGGTGACACTCTAAAACACACCCATTCACAGACAGACACACACACACACACACACACACACACACACACACACACACACACACACACACACACACACTAATATACTCACCTCTATTCGGTCACTTTTGACCAAAACATTTTCGGTTTTGAATTTTTAAAAAAAATCACAGCTTCATCAGAACGGTACCAAATTCATTGACTTTTATGGCATTTGGAATGGGAACACACATAAAAAATTAGGGCACGATTAAAAAAAACTAATAATAAAATAAAAACTTGTGCTCTTCAGTCTAAAATGACCGACCATTGGAAATGAATGGGAAATTGACAAAAATACAAATATTCAGAGAATTTGTGTGTGTACAATCTACAAATCCTCCACAATGCTGAAAAAAGTACACAGCAGTGAAGGGGTGACACTCTAAAACACACCCATTCACAGACAGACACACACACACACACACACACACACACACACACACACACACACACACACACACACACACACACACACACTAATATACTCACCTCTATTCGGTCACTTTTGACCAAAACATTTTCGGTTTTGAATTTTAAAAAAAAATCACAGCTTCATCAGAACGGTACCAAATTCAGTGACTTTTATGGACAAACATAAAAAATGAGGGCACGATTCCAAAAAAAACAAAAAAACTTGTGCTCTTTGGTCAAAAATGACCGACATCAGGAAATGAATGGGAAATCGACAAAAATACAAAAATGTACAGAATTTTTCTGTCTCTTTCTCACACATCCACACACACACACACACACACACGCACAAATGAACTGAAACACAGCAAATTGAGAAGATGTAAAATAAAAAAATATATATGTATAAAAAAATTACATATCCAGAGTGCAAAAGACACACTCTCTTGCATATAAAAAAAATTAACACTTCAAATCATATTTATAACAAAAAACTATCCCAAACTGGATAAGAAATAGTCTTTGAGATTGTTTAAATGTATGTTCAACTATTCCACCTAATAAAAATGCTGAATCAATTGTCTAAAAACAACTAGGCAATTCACAAGCTGCTTTGTAGAGAACTATACAGGCATCAAGTTACACCTGCCATTACAGATGTTTTTCTCGTTTTTTACCAACAGATGGCGCTAATCTGCCTTCAAAAATTAGTGTTGAATGGCTGAGTCTCTATTTCAACCTGAAATACTGCATTCATTAAAAAAAAAAAAAAAAAAAATTTTTTTATTATTCTCAATGGCAAAAAATGGATATTAATTACAGCATAAATATTCATTATTACCACAAAACCCTCTCAAAATGCAAAAGAAAAAATATTATTAAACAAAAATGAATTGGAATGGTTTTACTGAAAAAATTACAGGATGCGTTACAGGTGTCCGGTCACTTCTGACCGCGAAGAGCACACGTGTGACTGCAAAACGAAGAGCACCAGAGGGTTAAACTCTCTTTTTCATGAATTACACAGGACCTGTCCTGCAAACCAAGCTTGGGTCCCTGAAAGGTGAATATGTGAAAGCGAGGGGAAAGGACACAGTCATCCATTCCTATCTGGGCGTACCGTTCGCCAAGCCGCCTGTGGGCCCACTGAGATTGTCTGCTCCACAGCCTGCAGAGAAATGGGCCGGAGTGAGAGACGCTACAAAGCAGCCATTCATGTGAGAATAAATCCAATCTAATGCACCTGTAGATTAGCTGTTTTACTACTATTTGATATCACTTGTGTTCCTCTGTGTCTCTTCCAGGTGTCTGCAGGATAAGCAGTTAGTTGAAGTCTTGATAGCCAATATGTCTATGAATGTCAAGGTTCCTGACTCATCAGAGGACTGTCTTTACCTCAACGTCTACACACCTTCTAAACCTGGAGCAAATGATAAGTTGCCTGTACGTCTGACTGATTTGGATGCACTTTGTTGCTTTTTCATGCATATATGTTTAAGTGTTTTCAATTTATATTTTGTAACGCTGCAATAGGTTATGGTTTGGATCCATGGCGGAGGTTTGTCGATGGCTTCTGCGTCCGTGTTTGACGGACATGTTTTGGCTGCCTATCAGGATGTAGTTGTGGTTCTGATTCAGTATAGACTCGGCTTACTTGGATTTTTCAGGTAAAACTTAAGTGTTGACAACATAAAGATCCAACAAAACCCCAAATTAAATCAATGTAGACCTGTCCAGGTATTAGATTAACAGTAAACTGTGACATATCAAACATTGTAAAGGTTTATGGTTTGGTTTTCATTCACCAGGCCATTTGGACTTCAGACTTACATGTAATGTTTGAACAGCCATAAAGTCTGTTGGGGTCTAAGGTCTCTGATGAGGTTGTATGATGATCTTCTGCCCTTCAGCACAGGAGATGAACATGCGCCAGGAAACTATGGTCTTCTGGATCAGGTTGCAGCTCTTCAGTGGGTTCAGGAGAACATCCACAGCTTTGGTGGAGATCCTGGATTGGTGACCATCTTTGGAGAGTCTGCTGGAGGAGTCAGTGTGTCTTTACATGTAAGGTTTTAGAATTCAAAAAGCTGATTTTGGCTTCCCTGAAAAGATTATAATAATAATTAATGAATTTATAATCAGCTTTTATATTAATCTTTTTAATTTTCACTTTCATTTGAGCTTGTTTTAGTAATTGTAGTATTATTAATTAATTATAATAATTAGCATATTATTATGTTATTTGTCAATTTTATTATTATATTTTTTATTTAGATATTTTTCTGTTTTAGTCATTTTAGTACGTCAACTTAAACCTATATTATTTCATTTAGATATTTCTCATTTTCATGAATAAATATATGTTGGCCCTTAGAAATAATACTAAAAGATAATTCCAAACAGTTGCCAAAATACCAGAAAATTTTTTATTTTTATGAATTTCATTGATTTTATTTGAGTTCTCCTTATTATGCTATCAGGAGATAAAGTTTTTTCACATTTTGAAGAAGTACTATTGTATAATTGACCCAAAAACATATGTATTTTTTATAGGTTCTTTCTCCATTATCCTCAAACCTGTTTCGTTATGCCATCGCAGAGAGTGGCACGGCAGCAATGGATGCTTTACTGATTCCCGATCCTCTGCCAACAGCCCAAGTACATTTCTCAAATTCATTAAAATTTTTCAGTTAATGTTTTTTATTTTAATATACTGTGCCTTACATATTTTAAATCAGAATATATCAATATTGTTCTCTAGTATGTAGGAAATGTATCTGGTTGTGAGGTTTGCTGCACAAAGAAGATTGTTGACTGTGTGATGAAGATGTCAGAAGACGAAATCTTGACGCTGGTTAAGGTCTGTCTGTTCACATACTGGATTTTCTCATAGAATCATATGAAAACAGTCTTTTTATGTCGCAAATGTTGTGTCTTTTGAAACAGGAGCATCCAATGCTTCGTTTTGGAGTGACAACGGATGGCAAGTTTCTTCCCAAACCTGCAGCAGAGCTTCTTCAATCCCAGCAGTTTAATAAAGTGCCTCTGATCACTGGAATCACGAATGATGAGTGTGGATTTATTCTGCCTAATGTAAGGTTGATTTTAAGTTTTCACTTTTAATATAGGACAAATTACAAGCGTGAGATTTGTTTTTCCAAAAACACAATCATAATTGTACAGTATATTCATTTTAGCGAATGTTTTTCCGTAGTTCTTTTCACCTGAAGGATGGACAGAGGGGATGGACATGGAGCAGATCTTGCCATTTTTGACCATGTTTAATCCTGCTGTAAGACAAAACACTTTTCTCTTTAGTTTTACGTTATAATTTACATTTAAAAAGATTTTTATATTTCCAGTCAAAATCTGCTAAGGGGCTCATGTTACGGTCTCTGACAGACAGACAGACAGACAGGCCGGCATTTTCTCCTTCTCCTCTGACAACGATAACAGTCTAAATGTTTAAGAAGTGTTTAAGAAATGTGTGCACTCCCTGAACCTCTGCAGGCTTCTCGTAAATACTGTTGTGCATTATGCTCATTATCTTTTGACAGACATTTTTTTACTATGAAAGGAGTGGTTTTGATGCACAAGGTTGTCTCTTATAACAAAAATCTTTTATTTACACCTATGAAATGCAGATCCTGTTGTAAATAATAGTGAAAAATCACTTTTACAACAAATTTATGCTCTCATGTGTTATATATTAGGTATGTTACAGTCTCTGACAGACAGACAGGCCGGCATTTTCTCCTTCTTCTCTGACAGCAATAACGTAGTCAAAACATCCATTTGTGGGAATTTTCAGGGAATGCATGCACTACCCATACCTCTTCAGGCTTCTTGTAAATACTACTGTGCATTATGCACATTATTTTTTGACAGACATAATTTTTTTTGACAGACGTTTTACCAAGAAAGCAGTGGTTTTGATGCAAAAAGTTGCCTCTTATTACAAAGATTTTTTATTTATACATATGAAAATGCAGTTCCTAAAATCACCTTTGCAAGTAAAGAACAAAGTTGTTCTCATGTGTGTTATGTATTAGCAGTGATGCGTTACTTAGTAGCGCGCTACTCTAATATGTGACCCTGGACCACAAAACCAGTCTTAAGTCGCTGGGGTATGTTTGTCGCAATAGCCAAAAATACATTGCATGGGTCAAAATTTTGGATTTTTCTTTTATGCCAAAAATCATTAGGAAATTAGGTAAAGATCATGTTCCATGAAGATTTTTTGTAAAATTCCTACTGTAAATATATCAAAATGTAATTTTTGATTAGTAATATGCATTGTTAAGAACCTAATTTGGACATTTTCTCAGTATTTTGATTTATTTGCACCCTCAGATTCCAGATTTTCAAATAGATGTATCTCGGCCAAATATTGCCCTATCCTAACAAACCATATATCAATAGAAAGCTTATTTATTGAGTATTCATGTATACATCTCAGTTTTGTAAAATTTAACCTTATGACTGGTTTTGTGGTCCAGGGTCACATATGATTACTTTTTCCAGTAACAACTAATCTAACACGTTACTATTTCCATACCAGTAATCAAATTAAAGTTACTTGTTCAAGCCACTGTGCGTTACTATTTCTTTAATTTTTTTTTTAAGCCAAACCTATTTGGTTTCTTCTTGCGTCTCGGGGATGCGACAGGTCATATTTTCAGGACAACTCACCTACCAAGAGCCGCGGCTAGCGACACATGAACAACAATGGAGGGAGGAGAGAGATATGCGTTTTCTAGCTGAAAATATAGTCACTATTTTGAGTTTGTATCAGCCAAAGATGATAATATTAAGGTTCGTTGTACACTCTGTGCTGGCGACAAAGTGTTATCTAGCTTTAAAAACACTACGTGACGTATACGTATGTTATAAGAAGTCAAGAAAGACTTATTTTTCTAAAAAGTATTTATGTGAAATGAAGTCAAAAAAGACTGTCTTTATTTATTTTTATACAAACGTGTATTTCTGTCAGGAAATAGTTTTTAAGTTCAACTTAAAATGTCAGGAGATACATTGTTAACGTTACTGTTAAAATGCACCAACAATAAAGTAAGCATTGGCAAAACCGGTTGTTGTTTTTATGTGGGGGGGGGGTGTTATTGGCAGCTGCTGAAAGTAACTAATAAAGTAACTTGTAATCTAACTAAGTAACTTTTGAAAGGAGTAATCAGTAGTCAGTAATTCGATTACTATTTCAAAGTAACTGTGGCAACACTGTGTATTAGGTATGTTACAGTCTCCAACAGACAGCATGTTGAAGCCGCTCAGGCCGCCATTTTCTCTTTCTTTTCTAAAAAGCAATAATGTAGTCAAAACATTTATTAGTGTGGGTTTTCAAGAAATGCATGCACTCCCTGAAGTAAATATTACTGTGCATTATGCGCATTACTTTTTGACAGACATCTTATTTTTTGACAGACATTTTTTTACTATGAAAGGAGTGGTTTTGATGCTCAAAGTTGTCTCTTATAACAAAAATCTTTTATTTACACCTATGAAATGCAGATCCTGTTGTAATTAATAGTGAAAAATCACTTTTGCAAGTAAAGAACAAATTTCGCTCTCATGTGTTATGTATTAGGTATGTTACAGTCTCTGAGAGACAGACAGGCCGGCATTTTCTCCTTCTTCTCTGACAGCGATAACGTAGTCAAAACATCCATTACTGTGAATTTTCAGGAAATGCATGCACTACCCATACCTCTTCAGGCTTCTTGTAAATACTACTGTGCATTATGGACATTATTTTATTGACAGACATTTTTTACAATGAAATGAGTGGTTTTGATGCACAAGGTTGTCTCTTATAATAAAAATCTTTTATGTAAACCTATGAAATGTAGATCCTGTTGTAAATAATAGTAAAAAAAAAAAAAAATTTGTGAAGAATTTGTATTATAACTAATTTAAAATAATATTTTTGGTCTGTTTTTCTCCCCTTTAGCTTGTAGATCAGTCAGTTGCTGAGCTTGTTTTAAATGAGTATCTGGGCACGTCTCCTGACAGGATCAAAATCAGAGATGGTTTTCGAGAGATGTTAGGAGACTTTCTTTTCAACATCCCGGCTCGCAAAGTAGCGAATTACCACAGAGGTGAGCGTTTGTAGAAATAGGATTATTTTGGATTTTGGATTTATTTTGGAGAAAGCTGTTTCAGTGATACTCAAAGGTAATTTTGGTTTTTCTCTATTTCTAGATGCCGGTGCACCAGTATACGTGTATGAATTCCAGCATGCTCCCAGTGTACTTCAAAAGAAAAGACCTAGTTTTGCTGGAAGTGACCATGGAGATGAAGTTTTATTTGTACTTGGTTTTTGCTTTGCAAATGGACATATAAAGATGGAAGGTACGGTCTGAGTATTATTACGAAACTTGAAAAATGGTTTTAGTGTTTTAAAGGTCCCATATTGTCATAATTGAAATTTTTCATGATAACCGAGGTCTAGGGGCTATGTAACTACCATATAAGTTTAAAAAACAGTCAATCCACAGTAAAATGCACGCAGCCTGCATAAAGTAGCTGTTCCTTTTCACGAGCAGCTGTGACTTCTGTAAAAATGTGACGTCCGATCTACTCAGTCACCGCCTTCAGTCACCACTGCACTTGTGGTTGGCCTGGCTGTGCGTCACTCAGAAAACAACAGGCCAATCAGAAGAGAGGCTCATGAATATTAATTAGACGGGCCAAAACCGACCTGTTCTTGACAGAGCTCCTAAAAAAGGAGCTGTAAAAATATATTGAGATTGTTTTTGGCACTTATACCGCAAATATATATTCTTAAGGACATCAACAACTAAAATAAACCTCCATAAATGTGTACAATATGGGACCTTTAGAAGTACTCAATCTAAAGGTGCGGTCACATTAGTGACATTTCAAATAAATTTTGCAGACTAAAAGGTCCATTGTCTATTATCAATAGTGGAGTGGTAATAGACAAGCACAGCTCACACAAAAGACATTTTCAAACCAAACTGCTTAATTGATCATTGCGAATTCGCACAACCAGCTTGAACCTGTATCGAAATCTGCTTAAGGAGATATTTTACCCCATGAAAAGTTTTCAGTCAGGCAGATTTCTATTGAAATTACTTGTTTTTAACCACAAACAACGGAAAGATTTGGAAAGAGGATGTATGATTTCCCCACACACTTAGTTTTTCTGTTTGACGTCTTTCTTTCCTGTTTTATTTAGGTGAACTCTCCAAAAATGAAGATGAGCTTTGTAAAACTGTCATGGCTTACTGGGGAAACTTTGCTCGCACCGGGTAAGTGATGTTTACCATAAAGTCATCCAGTTGATATTTTTTGGGTGAAAAAGTCAAAAATGTTAGGGTGATACGACTGTCTTGATATCATGATGAAGAAAAAAGCCAGATGAATTTCTTAAAATGAAAATGATTTTTTGGCAAACTCATCTCTGCTAAAGCAAATCCATGACATGACCAACATGTAGGGGGAAAAAACATAAAAGAGGAAGTGATGTCATAGAGAGAAGCTCTGCAGACCCTAAAGACAGTGTGTCAAAATCAATAAATCCCTTAAAATATCAGATCATTGGACAAGGCAGGTTAACTCAGGGTTTAAAATGTCATCTGGGGTGATATAGACTATTTATGAATTAATTATTTATATTTATGTGATTTTTACCTGATAATCACTCATATGATTTATGGAAATTTACTTTTTACCTGCCATTTTTAGTCATTCATTCATTAATTCATTCATTCAGTTATTTTGATAAAATGGTATGAAAGTTTTCCAAACCAAGTTAATTCAGGGTGAAAATGTGACTCTGCGAAAACATCCTGACATTTATTCATTAGTAATTTATATAATTTTTGCATAAAATTTAATTAAAGTACATATTTAATTGTATTTAATACATTTTTTAATTTAAAACTTAAGATCACTCACATGTGTTCTGGTTTAGGGAGAATTGACTTGATAGTTACACTACATGACATTTTAGACTCATTCATTTAGTTATTTATTTTATTTTTGAAAACGGTATAAAAGTGTCCCAAACCAAGTTAATTTAGGTTGTAAAACGTCATGTGGTCTGACTCTCTAAAAACGCATGACGTTTATGAATTAATAATTTATATGTATGTAGTTTTATAATGATATTTAATGACATTTTATTAAAAATATATATTTCAAATTTAAGATCACTCACATGCATTCAGGTTTATCTTATAGTTACACCACATGACATTTTTAGTGTCATTTAATTGAAAATTTACTTAAATGGTATGAAAGTTTTCCCAACCAAGTTAAATCAGGGTGAAAATGCAACTCTACAAAAACATCCATTTATTCACTAATAATTTGTATCGTGTTCACATAATATTTAATTTAAGTACATATTTAATTGTATTTAATATATTTATCAATTTAAAACTTAAGATCACTCACATGTATTCTGGTTCAGGGAAAATTACTTTTTACTTGGTAGTTAACACCACATGACATTTTTAGAGTCGTTTAATTAAAAAACAATAATTTCCAAACCAAATTAATTCAAGTTGTAAAATTTAATGTGTTGCATATCTCCAAAAACTTCATGACATCTATGAATTAATAATTTACATTTATATAATTTTCACAAAATATTTAATACATTATTATTAAAAGTATTTTTAATTACATATAAATATATTTATGTTTATATGTATTCAGGTTAAAGGAAAATTACTTTTCATTTAATAGTTACACCACATGACATTTTCGTGCGGTCATTCAGCCAGATAATTAAGTTTTTATCTTGAAAATGGTATAAAAGTTTTCCAAAACAATTTAATTCAGGGTCTAAAATGTCATGTGGTGCGACTTTACGAAAAAAGTACTGACATTTATGACTTTTATATCATATTTATATTTAAAAATATTATTTTTATATAATGTATTTAATCAAATTTTATTAAAAACAAAAATTTTATATATACATATATATATATATATATATACATATATATAAACTTAAGATCACTTACATGCATTTTGATTTAAGGAGGATTAATTTTTACTCACTAGTTACACCACATGACATTTTCAAGTGGTTATTTCGTTTATTCAACTGATTTTTTTTCTTAAGAAACCATAAGAATCCAACATGAATACAAAGAGTACATTTCTAATATTTTGGCACATGCATTAAAACTAATTTTTTGAAACATTTTTCCTAACGGCAGGTCTCCGAATGGTCCAGGCCTCACAAAGTGGCCTGAATTTGGAGCTGAGGCTGAGTATCTCAGCATTGGACTGGAGCAGAAACCTGGGAAAGACCTGAAGGGAAAACACTTCACTTTCATGACTCAAACCCTTCCGCGGATAATAAAAGAGCGACAGGAAGGCAAGTTATAAGAATCACCATAGTTTCTTAAGACTTGATGTATGAAACTAAGAATTGTTACTCATTTGTTTCTAACAGGACCTATAGTACACACCAAACTAGGAAGTTTAAGAGGTGCCTTCATGACTGCAAAAGGCAAGGAAACAGTGGTCAGTAGCTATTTAGCTGTACCGTTTGCAAAGCCACCCGTGGGTCCGTTGAGACTGGCTCCACCACAACCTGCAGAGGCTTGGCAAGGAGTGAGAGATGCTACAAAACAGCCACCCATGTGAGAATAAAGCAAAACTAATAATATAAAATCATGAGGTCTGTTCATATGAAAGAAATGACACTTTGTGTTACTTTATCCCAGGTGTCTACAGTCAAGGGAGATGCTTTTAGACCTGTTAGCTAATATGTCAATGAATGTGGAGGTTCCTGGAGTATCTGAAGACTGTCTTTACCTCAACATTTACACTCCGTCTAAACCTGGAGACAACAGCAAGTTACCTGTAAGTCTTTGGTCTGAATTTATGTATAAATATGTATGATGGTTAATGTTTTGCTTTAAATACATGATGTTCAATAGGTTATGGTTTGGATTCATGGTGGAGGTTTTTCCGCTGCCTCTGCTTCCATTTTTGACGGACATGTTTTGGCTGCTTATCAAGATGTAGTTGTGGTCTTGATCCAGTACAGACTTGGCCTGCTCGGGTTTTTCAGGTAAAAACATGTACGGCTCCTCAACATTCTAAGCTTTAAAATTTAAGTTATTCACCCAAAAATATTAATTATCACCATATTGTTTTTTCAATTATGGGCATTTTTGGTCTTGTGGGCTTTTTATGGGGTTATTTTTGTGTCTTTATTATTCAAACAAACATACTGTGTTTGAGAGTAAAACTAATTATTTTGTAATTAAAAAATAAAAGTTTGCAAAAAAAGTCTTCTTAAATCTCAAAAATAAAGAAATTGATAACAAAATTATTTGCAGTGCGTGTCAATTTTTTTACAATCTTTATTTTTCTTTGTGCACTTTAAACGCTTTTCATCGCGAAACCACAAAAGTTGCTCTCTTTTCTGCTGTATTTTTTTGCGGGTCTAAATTTTTTGTTTGCGAGTTGAAAAGTTTTGCTTGCGAGTAAAGATGAATCTCAGTGGGCGGTCTCTACCTACCAGGATGAAAGGCCTTTTTCTATTGGTCACTCTCGATTGAAGTGACCACGCCCACTACGTTTCCCCGCTGCCGCAGTCAGTCTGACTGAGGAGCGAGTGAGTGAGGTTCTATCAGCCATGGCGAACAAAAGGGTGTTTACTGAGGAAGATAACTAATTTAACGTCTTAAACTGAGTGACAAGTGAATTTATGTAGTCTCTCTTCTCACGCTCACCCATTTAAATATGTAACATTAGCTAAGCTCGTCTGTAGTTCGGTGATACCGTTGAATAGGTTTAATTAGCCAGTGTAGCTAACGTTAGCTGCCAGAGCCCCCAATAGTAAAGCGTCAGGCCATTATTTTAATATTTTTAGATTAGTTTAGATTAGCGAGCAAGGTCCTGGCAAATCGCTAGGTTGGGTCCTCACAGATGAAAAAAGAAAAGGGTGTTTTGGAGCGTCTGATGCCCATATGTACATAAACACCAATGATCCTGACAAACTTATTCAAAACACGTGAGCATTCATTATAAAACACTCGCTGAATATAACTACGTGAATAAACTGAACTGTGTTCAAGCAGAAATATGATGTATTGTGAGTAGTGCATATACAGTGCGTTTGCGCATCAGTAATAACAGACACTTGCACGGCGTGCGTTGCTTCATGTTACGACTCAGAGGCAGTATTAACATTAAGTGACATGGCATCTGACGCACTGGAGCCACTGGCACATGCCACTGCTCAGTGCCAGTGACACTTGTGACATTTGCAGATGGACCGTGTCACGGTCACTGCTGCCGCAGCTTCCGTGCGTCAGATGCCATGTCACTTAATGTTGATACCGCTACTGTACGACTCCTGCTGGTGGTCATGGTGGTCTTTACCTTGATTACAATCATCATCTATCAAAACTATACTAACGTGACTCATATTTTAGTTTAAGTTACCCCCCCCCCTCCCCCCATTGGGGACTCTGGCAGCTAACGTTAGCTACACTGGCTAATAATCCTATTCAACGGTATCACCGAACTACAGACGAGCTTAGCTAATGTCACGTATTTAAATGGGTGAGCATGAGAAGAGAGACTACATAAATTCACTTGTCACTCAGTTTAAGACTTTTTTTGCAAACTTTTATTTTTTTATTACAAAATAATTAGTTTTACTCTCAAACACAGTATGTTTGTTTGAATAATAAAGGCACAAAAATAACCCCATAGCTTTTAGGCAATAAAGTAACACACTCTAACTGGTTTCATTTGTTCACTGACGTGGTTCAACAGTGTATATACACTGTAAAAAAAATTGTTGAGTCAACTCAAGTAACAACTTAGATATTCGAGTTGACTAAACAAAAAATTTAGTGTTAGTTACCCGGCTGCCTTAAAAAATTTAAGTTGAATCAACTCAAATATCTAAGTTGATTGAACTTTTTTGTGTTGACTGAACTTCAAATTTTAAGGCAGCGGTATAACAAATTATTTTAAGTTCCCCTTTGGAAACATCGAGCTGCGTTGTAACGCTTTGGGAACGCCTCCAGCGGGACCACGCTCTGAACACGTGTGTAATCTCGTCCAATGGGAAAGCGCGTATGACGTCACGGGCGGGGTGACGTCGAGAACCAGGAAGCTATAAAGCACGTGCGGTGAGTGCGATCGGCAGCTTCTGTCTTTCAGTCGCACTCTGTGTGTGTCTCTGTCTGTCAGCACTGTTTTTCAGGGCCAGTTTGCTCCAATTTTATTTGAGTGCTTGACAATGTCGAGATCGTGGACGAAGCCATTCTCGGCCCGTGTTCACTCTCACACCGCCTCTAACTACAGTACAGCTTCGGCATCGTCTCTGAAAACCCCGGCCTTACCCAGCAAACCTCTCCGTACTACATCTTCCTTGCTGGGTAAGGGGTACTCGGCAGCCGGTCAGGCTGGTGCTTGCCATACCAGGCCGCCAAGTTAAGGCGGACGACGTATGCGAGCTGCGTCGTACCGCCGATTTAGATTTACCGCCATTGGGCGGTCCATGGCAGCTATGGTAGCCGCAGAAAGGCACCTCTGGCTGACCCTGTCTGAAATGAGAGATAAAGACAGGGTCTGTCTACTCGACGCCCCGCTTGTGCCCTCTGGCCTATCCGGCGATTCGGTTGAGACCGTCGTCGATAAGTTCCATCAATCGAGGCAGCAAGCGGTGGCGTTCCAGAGCAGCCCCACCCGAGTACCTCCTCCTCACACCGCGACACACAAAAACATAGCGTCACCTCCCGCGCTCCTCCTGTTAGGGATCGGGGCCCCAGCGGCATTCTAAATCTGGAGCCTCGAAGCCTAAGTTCGACCTGAGGGCCGTTCTTCAGGCTAAGAAGTCCTCGGAGAAGAAGTCCTGACAATTCAGGGCTTCTGAGGGTGCTTCAGGGCGCAGTGGTCTCTGGCGAGCCTCTCTCCCTTTATCCGCTCATTACATCAGCAGGGCAGAGAGACTCGCCACCTCCCAGGAGGTCTCCAATTACATCAGAGGTCAGCCTCGAGAGGCTGATTCCCTTAGTAGAACATTTAGCAGTGTGAAAGCTTCTGCCAAATGTGTCTCAATGGGTCTTACACACTGTAGAAAAAGGTTACAGAATTCAGTTCAGCTTTCGGCCGCCACCTTTCAGGGGATTCTTCCCACTCTCGTGGGCCCCCAGCAGGCCCTAATACTAGAACAAGAAGTAGAAACTCTCTTGAGGAAGGAGGCCATCGAGGTGGTCCCTCCTCATCTCAGAGAATCCGGGTTCTACAGCCGCTACTTCATTGTTCCAAAGAAGGATGGAGGGTTGCGTCCCATCTTAGACCTCCGATTACTAAATCGTGCGGTCATGAAGCTAAAATTCAGAATGCTTACTATCAAGCAAGTCGTGTCTCAAATCAGGTCAGAGGACTGGTTTGTCACGATAGATCTCAAGGACGCTTACTTCCATATCTCCATCCTTTAACAACACAGGAAGTTCCTGAGGTTCGCTTTTGAGGACAAAGCTTACCAGTACAGAGTTCTTCCGTTTGGCCTAGCACTCTCACCCCGAACCTTCACTAAGTGCGTGGACACTGCGTTAGCTCCACTTCGGATGCAAGGCATCTGTATTTTAAACTATATAGACGACTGGCTCATCCAAACTCCAAAAAAAAGTGTGCTTTCTCCGTCTCAAAGAACCACTTATCTCGGAGTAGTGTGGGATTCAACCACGATGCAGGCACGTCTGTCTCCTGCTCGAATCGAGTCAATCCTCACGTTAGTCAACAGAGTCAGAATAGGCTGGCTCTGAACCAAGAGGTTTTCCCCGAGGGGCAACCCATTTCACATGATCAAGGTCACGCTGCGCTGCTTCCGTGTCTTAGACATGTGGAGGAAACCTTGGTTCCTATCTCAGGGCCCGGTGTTAGGAGCTCCGTGTCGTCGAGTAACTCTAACGACAGACGCATCCCTCACCGGCTGAGTGAGTGGTCATGAGTGGCCGCTCGTCCCATGGTCTGTGGAGCAGTTACCATCTTACGTGGCATATCAACTGCCTGGAAATGCAGGCCGTGTTTCTGATTTTGAAACACTTTCTCCCAGACCTAAGATATCGCTATGTGTTGGTTCGCACCGACAACACAGAGGTGGTCGCCCACATCAACCACCAGGGAGGTCTGCGGTCGCGCCTCTTGAACAAGCTGGCACACCAGATCCTTGTGTGGTCCCAAGGGATACTCCTCTCGCTGAGAGCAGTTTACATCCCTGGACATCTCAATGTGGGAGCAGACAACCTGTCGAGACAGGGGCTGAGGCCCGGGGAATGGAGACTTCACCCCGATGCGGTGAAGCTCATTTGGACCAAGTTTGGACAAGCCCAAGTGGATCTTTTTGCGACGCAGGAGACGACGCAATGTCCCCTTTGGTTCTCTCTGAATCATCCAGCTCCCCTGGGACTGGATGCCATGGTACAGACCTGGCCGAGGCTACGTCTGTACGCTTTTCGCCCGATTGCTCTGCTCCCGGGAGTTCTGGATAGAGTACGCCAGGACAGTGTCCGCCTCTTACTTGTAGCCCCGTTCTGGCCGGGCCGAGTATGGTTTTCGGACCTAGTCTCCCTCCTCGACGGCCCCCTGTGGGAACTCCCCATCAGGAGGGATCTCCTCTCACAAGCAGGGGGTGCGCTGCTGCAACCCCCCCGGAACTATGGAAGCTGTGGGTGTGGCCCCTGAGGGGGCACAGCTCCTAGCTTCTGGTCTCTCAACCGAAGTTGTTGAGACCATTCTCCAATCCAGAGCTCCCTCTACGAGGAAACTATATACCGGGAAATGGAAATTTTTGTTCTTTGGTGTAATGAACACCATGTTGACCCAGTCCACTGCCCAGTAAGTTCAGTGCTGGACTTTCTACAAGCTCGTTTTTTCGATGGGCGTTACTCATTCAACTTTAAAAGTTTACGTGGCAGCCATAGCTGCTTTCCACGTTCCCTTCGGGTCTACCTCTCTCGGTAGGAATCCTCTGCGATGAGGCTGAGGCTCTCACGTCCCTACCCTGGACTTGGCTGTGGTTTTAGAGGCTCTTTGTAATCCTCCATTTGAGCCTATCGAGGAGATCTCGGATCAAAGCTTCCTTGCGAGCACAGGACACATACGTCCACAGAGCTGCCCTGTGGAGGAAGACGGTCCGATCTTTATTGACTGTCTACCTTCAGCAGTAGTATTTCGGGCTTCTTTCGCCCTTCTCTTCTGACCCACTAAAGCAGGGTCTTGTAATTCTGGTGGTGTGGGCTTATCGTTCCCATAGCGTTACAACGCAGCTCAAGACGCTGCATCGTGCTTTATAGCTTCCTGGTTCTCGACGTCACCCCGCCCGTGGCTTCATACGTGCTTTCCTAATGGACAAGATTAAACACGTGTTCAGAGCGTGGTCACGCTGGAGGCATTCCCAAAGCGTTACGACGCAGCGTCTCGTTCCCTCGAGGAACTAGGGTCACAAGAGTAACCCGGAGGCGTGTTTTTACAGTGTAGTAGCAAAATTTTATCTGAAATAGTATAGAAATAGAATATTTAAGGGGGAACCCCGGTTATTAAGACTTTTATGGATTAATATAACATAAATTATGTTTTTTACTGAAATATGTAGTGGAAAAAATATATACATATATGTTGTCTCCACTTTAGCCCTGATGCATTTGAGGCTTTAAGAGTACAGCTAATGAAAGAGCTTACAAACGGCAGAGACAAAAAACGCTAGATGCAATCCTGGCAGGATATAAACATTCTGACGCTTGTCATGATGCTGCAGCCATTAAAGTTTTTCAGTGTGGATTTCACTCGATATCTGCAGGGCGTTTAGACTCCTTGTGAGAAAAATCGATGGTACGGCATTTGGTGTAAGCCTTATTTAAGCGCTTATATCCATTTCCACCTGTACACTCTTGTAGTCATTGTGGTCATCGTATCGTTTTTTAGTTGTGTTGCGGTAAAAACACAAGTGCCAGTTGCTCAACGAGTGCAACAGTTTTACATTATCGCAATAATGGCGCACTCCAAAGTCTAAAATTTGTATAAAAATTGCTGATTTTTTTTAATTATGCAAATCTATAATGAGTTTCTACTACATATTTCAGTAAGAGACATCATTTATGTTATATGAAACCATACAAGTCTTAATACCCAGGGTCACTTTAGCATTTTTGGAATAAAATGGCCGACTTTTGGGCATAATTGTTTTATTTGTTTTTACATACTGAAATTATATGTTCCAGTATATTCTAAAATGTGCCGAACAGCTCTAAAACCTGACTACACCTTTAGGTGTATAGAATATTTGTAGACTAATTTTATGTTTGGAGCATGATATGACCCCTTAAATGATTCATCTCCATATAGCACAGGCGATGAACATGCGCCAGGAAACTATGGTCTTCTGGATCAGGTTGCAGCTCTTCAGTGGGTTCAGGAGAACATCCACAGCTTCGGTGGAAATCCTGGATTGGTGACCATCTTTGGAGAGTCTGCTGGAGGAGTCAGTGTGTCTTTACATGTAAGGATTCAAGCAAAGATTTGATTATGTGATGATTAGGAAATTATATTGATCACTGCAGATGGCTTTAAAGATTTTCTCTACATCTTCTGTAGGTTCTTTCTCCATTATCATCAAACCTGTTTCGTTACGCCATCGCAGAGAGTGGCACGGCAGCAATGGATGCCATCATGAGTCCCAACCCTCTGCCAACAGCCCAAGTACATTTCCCAAATTAATTACAATTACAGTTTTAATTTTATTAGACTGTGACTTAATCAAACTGTATCAACATCTTTCTGTAGTATGTAGGACATTTATCTGGCTGTGATATTTCCTACACAAAGAAGATTGTTGACTGTGTGATGCAGCTGTCAGAAGAGGACATCTTGAAGATTGCTAGGGTTTGCATCACAACCATCCATTCTTACACATTAAATGTTATATTTAATAAGATTTTATTTTGTATTCATTCTTTTACTTCTTATAAAAACACTTGTAAGGTCATGCTGTGAACATTACATTAATATAAATATTAATAACAACAATAACACTGAAACCTTATGTACTAAATTGTGTGTGTGTGCATATTTTTGACTCATGATACAGGAACAACTAATGCTTCGTTTTGGAGTGACAGTTGACGGCCAGTTCCTTCCAAAACCTGTAGATGATATTCTTCAATCCCACGAGTTTAACAAAGTGCCTCTGATCAATGGAGTTACTGATGACGATGGCGGCTTTACACTACTTAATGTAATAGAAAATTTTATTTTTACATGCTTTTTTGCTGTATAATATAAACTTAGGTTTAAAGTCATAGATTATTTCTGAAAAATGAAGAGTAAAGTAAACTTAATATTGCAAAACTATTTTTTCGCAGATTCTTGGACCCCCAGGATGGATAGATGGAATGGACAGAGAGCAGATCATACCATTTTTGCCTTTTTTCAATCCTGATGTAAGACACATTTTTGATAGTTTATGCATAATCTGTCAAGATCAAAACAAACAAAGCACTAGTAGGTGTATATACAGTGCTATGCGAAAGAATTCATTTTTCACATTTTGTTATGTTGTTGCCTTTTATTAAACTGCTTTAAATTACTTTTTTCCACATCAATCTACACTCCATACAGCATAATGGCAAAGCAAATAAACTGGTTTTTAACATCTTTGCAAATTTATTAATAATAAAAACTTAATGATTACATTGTTTTCAGTGGCAGGGACTAAGGGACTTGTGAGAGTAGGAGAAAAGCTAAATGCACCAAAATATTGAGATAGCCTTAATAAAAACCCAGTCCAGACCATTCAGAACCTCAGACTGGGCAGAAGGACAATGACCATAAACACACAGCAAGAGAGGCTTATAGACAACTCTGTGAATGTCCTTGAGTGGCCCAGCAACAGCCTGGGCTTGAACCCAATTAAACATTTCTGGAGAAACCTGAAAACGTCTGCCAGACCCCGTCCAAGCTGACAGAGCTTGAGAAGATAATTGCCAAATGTTGTAAATCCTGTTGCATCATACCCAAAAAGAGGATGTAAAGGTGCTTCAGCTAAGGGTATGAAAACTTATGCAAAGTATGGTGCATGTAGTGTACATTGATGTGGAACAAAAAGTAATTTAAAGCAGTTTAATATGAGGCACCAACATAACAAAACGTGAAAAAAAGGAGGGGTATGAATACTTTCGCAAGGCACTGTATAAAGTGCATGGTAGAGCAGTTCAAACACTTACTAATTTCAAATATGTCAAACACAACCTATTTGTATATTACACAGAGCTTGGAATATTATTTTGTTTCATTTTATTTAGTTGAGTTTTCCCCTATTTAATTTAAGAAACGTAGGCGTCCCCCAGGGTTTTATTCTAGGACCTCTGCTGTTTTCTTTGTATGTTACTTTATAGTAATGTAATCAGGAAAAAATTGTACATTTTTATTTCAGTTATCCAAATATATCTCTTTGTTTATCTCTATTACTTCTGATGATCAGTAAACAGACTGATTAGTTACTGCTTACAAAATGGAAACTTTTCCGGACATGACTAAAATACGGATTTGGGGAACAAAAATCTGATAAAATTGCTTTGAATGTTGAATTAAAATCTCACTCTTTTAGTTTCAGGATCCAGCGATTGCTGAGTTTGTTTTAAATGAGTATCTAGGCACATCCAATGACAGGATCAAAATCCGAGAAGGTTTTCGAGAGATAATGGGGGACTTTTTTTTCAACATCCCAGCTCGCAAAGTAGCGAATTACCACAGAGGTGAGAGTTTAATCTATTTGTGCATCATGGAGCAGTTATGTCAGTAGCGTTATTAATTTAACTTTTCTTTTTTTTTAATAGATACAGGTGCACCAGTCTATGTGTATGAATTCCAGCATTCTCCCAGTCTGCTTCAAAAGAAAAGACCCAGTTTTGTTGGAAGTGACCATGGAGATGAAATTTTCTTTGTTTTTGGCTACTGCTTTGGAAAAGGACATATAAAACTGGAAGGTTAGTTACTATTCATCTAATAATGAGGTGCAGTTTTAAACTATCAAACTAGTCTACATTTATATTGCAAGGTTTTATAGGAAACTGCTGTCAAAGCAAAGAGACCTCAACCTGAATCAATCAACCTATTTCTGCTTCATTATTCAGAAGAAGTCACAGAGGAAGAGAATGAACTTTGTAAAACGTCCATGGCTTATTGGGGAAATTTTGCTCGCACTGGGTAAGCGATTACATCAGCAGTCACTTAATTATCAGCATTTCCACACTGCATTTTAATGTCTGTTTGTCATTGACGGCAGGTCTCCGAATGGTCCTGGCCTCACAAAGTGGCCTGAATATGGAGCTGAGGCTGAGTATCTCGGCATTGGACTGCAACAGAAAGCTGGCAAAAACTTCAAGGAAAAACACTTTAATTTCATCACCCAAAAACTTCCGCAGATAATAAAAGAGTGGAAGGAAGGCAAGTTATGAATTTCAGAATTGATGTAAAATTAAGAAGTGTTTAAAGGAGGAGTTCACTTCCACAACAAAAATTTACAGATAATTTACTTACCCCCTTGTCATCCAATATGTTCGTGTCTTTCTTTTTTCAGTCGTAAAGAAATTATGTTTCTTGAGAAAAACATTTCAGGAATTATCTTCATATAGTGGACTTCAATTTTTTACCTTTTTTTTTGTAAAGGGCGTTTGATCTTCTTTGCATGTTCACTTTGTAAACACTGGGTCGATACTTCTGCAAAGATGTAGGAAGATTTTAAAAGTTGGAGAAGAAAACGAGATGGGAGTTCTTGAAGTTCACACGGGCATCGCAGAGAATAGACAAGACATGCATTTGAGGTTAAAAAGTATATAAATTGTCAATTTGTTTAGAAAATGGCAGATCGTTTTGCTAGATAAGACCCTACTTCCTTGGCTGGGATTGTTTAGAGCCCTTTGAAGCTGCACTTAAACTGCATTTTGGATGTTCAAACTCGGGGGCATCATTGAAGTCCACTATAATGCAGATAATTCCTGAAATGTGTTCCTCAAGAAACAATTTCTTTACAACTGAAGAAAGAAAGACACAAACATCTTGGATGACAAGGGGATCAGTAAATTATCTGTACATTTTTGTTCTGGAAGTGAACTAATCCTTTAAAACTCTTATTTTACTTGCTAAATTGGATCTTTGTTGTATTATTGTTCTTTTTGACAGGACCTGTAGTGCAAACAAAATTAGGATCTCTGAGAGGTGCCTTCTTGACTGCGAAGGGCAAGGACACAATCATCAAAAGCTATCTAGGTGTACCATTCGCCAAGCCCCCTGTGGGCCCACTGAGACTGGCTCGTCCCCAGCCTGCAGAGAAATGGGACGGAGTGAGAGACGCAACCAAACAGCCACCCATGTAAGATGCCACACACCTGTATTTCAGTTCAAACTTGCTTAGACATTTCTCTGATCTAATGGTGCTGTGGTTTCTTTAGGTGCGTCCAGGACAGGCAAATTAGTGTGGTTGAACTTGAGATTCTCGGTATGGCTGTGGAGGTTCCCGAGGTCTCAGAAGACTGCTTGTATCTCAACATCTACACTCCAGTCAAACCTGGTGAAGACAGCAAGCTACCAGTAAGTTCAACAACAACTTTTGTGAATGTCCTCATAGAAACTGTTTGGAGAATGTTTCCTTGTGTTTTGTAGGTGATGGTTTGGATTCACGGTGGAGGACTTGTTCTTGGTTCAGCTTCGGTGTATGACGGCTCCGTTCTGTCAGCGTATCAGGATGTGGTTGTGGTGCTGATTCAGTACAGATTAGGTCTGCTGGGATTCTTTAGGTAGGCGCCGTATATTACTAGGCTGATTAGCCTAGAGTCCTCACATCACTTGTATGCATGATTCGAAACCCTATGTTGTGAATTTCTGTATTCCATTACAGATTCAGATGAAAGATTCCTTTTCTTTTTTGTAGCACGGGAGATGAACATGCGCCAGGAAACTATGGTTTCCTGGATCAGGTTGCTGCTCTTCAGTGGATTCAGGAGAACATCCACAGCTTCGGTGGAGATCCTGGATCTGTGACTATCTTTGGAGAGTCTGCTGGAGGAGTCAGTGTATCCTCACTGGTATGGGTCTTTATTTATAGCATAGTAGCTGTAGAAATCATAATTCAGCCAGTTTTGAGTGATCAAGTCACTTTCGGTGTCATTGTGTCTTCAAGATACTTTCACCATTGGCTTCTGGTCTGTTTCATCGTGCCATTGCAGAAAGCGGGACGGCCTTATGGGATGGTTTAGTGATGGCTAATCCATTACTGAAGGCTCAGGTATCATTTCATATTCTTCTTATTTGAATGATTTTGCTATTTAAATAAGTTGTATTTAATACAACTATTAAACAAGCTCTAATGTCGATGGTCATTTCAGAATGCAGCCAAATTATGTAAATGTGAAAGCAGCAGCAGCTCATCAAAGATCGTGGACTGCATCATGCGCTTGTCTGAGGAGGAAGTTCTGGAATGTTCAAATCGGGTGTGAAATTTTTCATAAAATAAGCCTTTCAAAAGTAATTCTCACAGAAATAGTATCCTCATTTGGATAAAAGTTTCTTCTAAATAAATAAATGTATGGTTTTTTAAATCTATATATGAACCTGGACCACAAAACCAGTCAAAAGGGGAATTTTTTTTTTTTTTTTTTTTCAAAATTGAGATTTATTCAAATATTAATAAGCTTTTCATTGATGTATAGTTTGTGAGGATAGGACAATATTTGACCAATATAAAAAAATTTGAATAGCTGGAACCTGAGGGTGCAAAAAAAAAAATCGCCTTTAAAGTTTTCCAAGCAATGCATATTACTAATCAAAAATTAAGTTTTGATATATTTATGGTTTGAAATTGCCAAAATATCTTTATGATCTTTACTTAATATCCTAATGATTTTTGGCATAAAAGAAAAATTATTTTGATCCATACAATGTATTTTTGGCTATTGCTACAAATATACCTGTGCTACCTAAGTTTTGTGGTCCAGGGTCACACACACACACACACACACACACACACACACACACACACACATATATATATATATATATATATATATATATATATATATATATATATATATATGTATGTATATGTATATGTATGTGTGTGTGTGTGTGTGTGTGTGTGTGTATACTTATACAATACAAGTACACATTTAATACAATTAGGCACACTTCTCATACTTCTCATCATATAATATAAAGTATAAGTGTATATTTCATGCAAATGATATTAACTGTTAACTTGTTTCCACTGTGTTTCTAGTTTGTGATGTTGGACTTCAGTCTTGCTATGGATTCTTATTTCCTTCCCAAACCCATAGAGGAGATTGTAAAGAAACAAGAGTTCAGTAAAGTTCCTCTCATCACTGGAATTACTGATGATGAGTTTGGCTTTTTACTGCCTGCAGTGAGTAAATGTTTATTATAATATTTAATATCGCACTCCAAAGTCACTTACATTTAAGGCATTAAGGCATTATCAGCATATTCATACAGTTGAAGTCAAAAGTTTACATGCACCTTGCAGAATCTGTGAAATGTTAATTATTTTACCACAATAAGAGGGATCATACAAAATGCATGTTATTTTTTATTTAGTACTGACCTGAATAAGATATTGCACATAAAAGACATATACATATTGTTTAGTCATAGTTGTTCATGAGTTCCTTGTTTGTCCTGAACAGTTAAACTGCCAGCTGTTCTTCAGGAAAATCCTTCAGGTCCCACAAATTTTTTGGTTTTTCAGCATTTTGTGTAATTTGAAACAATAACTGAATGAGTTTGAGATCCTTTTCACACTGAGGACAACTGAGGGACTCATTTGCAACTATCACAGAAGTTTCAAACACTCATTGATGCTCCAGAAGGAAACACCATGCATTAAGAGCTTTGGGTGAAAACTTTTTGAATTTGAAGATGATATTTAACTTATTTTGTCTTCTGGGGAACATGTATATATCTTTACCAGCTTGTGAAGGGCAGTACTAAATGAAAAAAAAATGTGACATTTAGGTAAAATAAGACCAATGTACACATCTTCATTCTGTTAAAAAGTTCTCACCCTCCGACTCTTAATGCATTGTTTTTTCTTCTGAAGCATCAGTGAGCATTTGAACTTTCTGTAATAGTTGCATAGGAGTCTCTTAGTTGTCCTCAGTGTGAAAAGATGTATCCCAAAATCATACAGTCAATGTTGGAAAGGGTTCAAAAACCCAAAAAGCTGAATTTGTGGGACCTGAAGGATTTTCCTGAAGAACAGTGGCCAAACAAGGGACTCATGAACAACTATCACTAAACAAAAAAAAACAAACAAAAAAACAGCTGTAGATCATTCAGGTAACATGTACCTTGTATGATTCTGTTAGATGTATATAAACTTTTCACTTTCAACTGTATATTTGGTTTTAAATTTTGATGCTAAAGTTGATTGTTATTTCTCCATAGTATTTTGAGGGTAAAGGATGGATTGACGGGATGAATAAAGAGCAAGCCATAGAACGCCTGACCCTCATGTATCCTGAGGTAAGACACAACTCAATGCATATTTACATTCTGTAATTTAAATACAAGTACATTGGACCTCTTCTTTCCGTAGCTTACATTTGTCTTTGAATGTGATTAGCCCAGGGATCGATGGATCATTGATCTAGTGGCGAAGGAGTACCTGGGCGACACAAGCGACCCGATTCAAATCCGAGACATTTATAGAGAGATGATGGGAGACATGATGTTCAACATCCCTGCCCTCCAACTGGCAAAATACCACAGCGGTGAGAAACTAAGGCTAATTGTTTTCTATTTTAATATATTTTAAAATATAATTTATTCCTGTGATGTTAAGCTATATTCTCACCATTACTCCAGTCTTCAGAAATTTCATTCTTAACTACACCTTTAAATCTTATAATTTTTACTTGTTTAAGAAGTCTGTAAAATCAAGGATTGCCATTGAAATTGTAGCCTCAGGAGCACCAGTTTATCTGTACGAGTTCCAGCATTCTCCCAGTATGATCCAGAAGAACAGGCCCAGCTTTGTTGGTGTCGACCACGCAGATGAACTGTTATTTATCCAGGGCACCTGCTTCGCTAAAGCCCACCTCAAAGCAACCGGTAAGACTTCTCATTACAAACACATCACAAACTTTTCTGAAAGACTGAATGACTCATCACTTAATGGTTCAATCCTTCAGCTCCTTTCACAAAGGAAGAGGAAGAGCTGTGCAGGACTGTGATGGCCTACTGGGGGAACTTTGCACGCACTGGGTAAAATATCAGACCTCTTATGTGTGTTGAAAAATGAAGTATATTGTTTTTGCACACTAATTTGGCTAATTTTGGATCGGCAGGTCTCCGAATGGTCCGGGTCTGACACACTGGCCTGAATATGAGGATGAAACATATCTCGGCATTGGACTGAAACAGAAAGCTGGAAAGAACCTGAAGAGGAAACACTACACATTCTTAACCAAGACACTTCCAGATCTTATACGTCAGGGCCGAGAGAAAAAAGAGCATCTGGAACTGTAAAACAACTGTATATGTTTCATCAGAAATGAACACAAAGCACTTGAATGTATGGATAATGTGATTCACTGCGAGAATGTAATTAACTTGAGAAAATCAAATAAGAATTGAGTTTATTTTGGTGCTAAAGTTTTGAATTTGATAGAAAATGTATAATTTGATCATATGACAAATAAATGTCCAAGCAACTAATGTTTTGCAGTTGAAAATAAAAGATGGACAACATTGAATTTGCTGCAAACCTCCTTGTATTTCAATGCAACGAATTGAAACTATACTATCCATGAATTTGTAGGGCAATTTCAAGGCAGGAATCTAGACAACATTCATGTTTGTTCTTATCAATTTTCAGTCAGGTAGGTGAAATATTAGGCTAATATCTTAATTAAACTGCTTGTACGTATCGACCACCTATTAACTCAAGTTTCAAAGGATTTCTATGTTACCAAAAGGTATACATTTGGGAAAAAATGCAATATGGAGTATATTAGGGGTGGCACGGTTCACAAAACCCACGGTTCGGTTCGTAACACGGTTTTAGGGTCACGGTTCTCGGTTCTGTACGTTTCTTGTTTATATATTTTTTATTTTAATCTTTAACACTCCAGAAGTTTGTTTTGGCATATGAAATGTAGCTTGATTATCCACAATTTAGGATACATTATTTAAAAAAAAACGTTTTATCATGTAATCATGCACAAACTGAATTGGACTTGACTTTAAGCACATTATTGAGACCATCTCTGAGGAAAGCTAGGGGAGATTTGATACAGAAAGAGAGAAGACATTGATGACATGCAGGCCATGTGACATGAACCAACCAATCAGCTTCATCCTTTCCTTTAATAAAATTGAAAGCACAGCCAAGTTCTCCAGGCAGCCTTCCTTATCTCTCCCACTTGCCATTTCTACACGTCACGTAACCTGCAGCACTCCAATTTTACTGTCTCTATGTCTATACACACCTCTTACTTCGCGCAAAAAGGAAACTCATGAGGCTACATTGCGCATGCTTTGAACCGTGCGACGCACACACGCGTGACAAGCGAACCGAACGGTTCGGTTGTTTTTCATGTACCGTGCCACCCCTAGACTATATTAAGTATGTAAATATTTCAAGGCAAACTTTAAGTTGGTTTGAAAAAGCCTGATCAGAAAGTGTGAAAAACTTTTTTTTGAAAAGTTTTTGAAATTGTAGAAATTTTCTGGCTTTCAGTCTGAAAAAGATTGAAGTTTAAAGTAGTTCCCCTTCGGGGACTCGAGCTTTGTCCGAAAACGCTATGGGGAACGCCAATGGTGAACCACGCTTTGATATACATGTAAACTCCAATAGAAGGGCGTGATGTCACGGGCGGGTGACGTTCTCAGGGTTCGGAAGCCCACTCTGCGGTTACTTCTTCCCTGGAAACGGGCTTTGCGCTCCACTTATCTTCCTCCTAGGAGGCGGATGGGGAGGGCGCCACTGAGGATCCGCTCTCCAGTCACTGCAGTACAAGGAGCTTTTGGAGGTGGTGACACAGGCTGTGGCCAAGTTAAAAATTGATTGGCCCCCTGAGAAACAACATGAGCCGCAGAAAAGCCTACTAGATGAACGCTTTCTGCGGACTAAAACACCACCTCCTCCTTTCTTTTCTTTCCTGACCTCCACACTGACCCTGTCTGACATGAAAGAGCAAGACAGGGTCTTCCTACTGGATACCTTCCTTGTCACATGCTGGGCATGAACAGACCCTCCCGTGTACTAGCTCCTCGTTCCGCAAAGCACAGAGAGTGAGCATCGCTACTCTGGCCCCTCCACAGCAGGACCGAGAACAGCGGCGCTCTAAGCCGGGGGCTTCTAAGGTGAGGCCCGACCTGAGGGTCGTGCTTCAGTCGAGGAAGTCCTTGGCTTAGCGGTCCTGACTGTTTCCCCCCGATGCCCTCAGGAGATCAGTCTGCTACCCCTGCCAGGGCTACAGGGCGCAGTGGTCTCCTGCGAGTCAAAACCTTGGGTCTTTCCACCCGCTTGCGTAGCGGAGCCGAGAGGCTCGCCACCCCTACAGGGGTCCCTAGAGCACTTAGTTCGGATTTCTCCTGCCGGTCCGTCCTTACGAGATACCGAGCTAGCAGTTCAGGCAACATTAAAGGCCAGTCTTGAGAGGCTGATTCCCTTAGTAGACTATTTAGCAGCGTGGAGACTACTGCCAAATGTGTCCTGCGTACTGTAATGAAAGGATATTACATCCAATTCGGCGCTCTGTCGCCACCTTTCGACATGGTCTTTCCCACCTTGGTGGGCCCCGAGCAGGCTCTGGATATGGAGCAAGAAGTAAATACCCTCCTGAAGAAGGAGGCCATCGAGGTGGTCCCTCCTCAGGACAGGGAGTCCGGGGTTCTACAGCCGGTACTTCATTGTTCCAAAGAAGGATGGGGGCTTGCCCCATTTTGTCCCATTTTAGATCTGCATCCGCTGAACTACTCAGTCAAGAGGCTGAAGTTCAGGATGCTGACACTCAAACAGGTCGTGTCTGACCTAAGAATTGGTTTCCCACGATAGATCTGAAAAACGCATACTTCTACATTTCCATCCTTCCTCAACACAGGAAGTTCTTGAGGTTTGCTTTCAGGGGCGAAAGCATATCAATATTGGGTTCTTCCGTTCAGCCTAGAACTCTCACCCCGTACGATCACAAAGTGTGTGGATGCAGCTCTGGCTCCTCTGGGACTCCAGGGCATCCGCATCCTGAACTACTTTGACGATGGAAAAGTGTGCTATTTCCATTACAGAGGACCATTTATTAAGGTGTGGTGTGGGATTCGACCACGATGCAGGCACATCTGTCACCTTCTCGGATCGAGTCGATCCTCAGTGCAGTCACGAGAGTCAGAGAAGACCAGTGTCTAATGTAGAAAATACTTTTTGTTAATGCTTTTAAATTTGTGTTTTGGTTGTTCTGTGCTTATGAGAAGACAGAATGTTCTGTGCTTAATGAAAAAGACAAAGAAGACACTGTGTAACAAACTGTTTAGTAAAATGTGTGTGTGTAGTTGCGAACTCTCTACATTTATGTCATTTCTGAGAAACCTTTGTTTACAGGCACGTAGGAGAAAAGAAGCCCTGCAAAAGTAGTAGCAATTTGAAGGTCACTTTAGACTAGACTTTTGGTCACTCTAAGAAGAAGAATGGGATGGGGCTGTATTTTCTTTTCTGTGCAGGAACGGTTGGCGATAACAGGCCCTGATTGGAGGAGAATGGTTGAACGATATCAGGAGGAGAGGCCTGCAGAATCAAGAATATAAATGCATATTTTAGCTTTGTGAGACATTCCTGGACTGCCCAGAATGTCAGATTTGATATTGGCTGTTCTGGAATCCTGAGCTCAGCACTCTTTGACTTTACTATTAAATTGGCTTTAAACTTTGACGCGGACTCGAGCTGTTTTATTTAAAGGGCGAATAAACGAGCTGGGGGGAAGTAGGTATTTTTACAATACCGGCAACTTCCAACACTAACTGTAAAAAAGTTTCAAAAACTATTGGGTTTGATGGCAGCTGCGTCCAACATGATACCTCTTGGCCTGCTGTACATGAGGCCCCTACAGTGGTGGCTCAAGACCAAGGGGTTCTCTCCGAGGGGAAACCCGCTTTGCATGATCAAGGTCCACGGCAATGCCTACATGTCTTAGACATGTGGAGGAAGCCTTGGTTCTTATCGCAGGGCCCGGTGTTGGGAGCTCCTTGTCGCCGTATGACACTAGCGATGGACGCGTCCCTCACTGTTTGGGGAGCGGTTGTAATACTCAAACTTATCAGCAGAGTTACAAGACTAAAATGGGGTCAGATTTAACTGTGAGAGATGATTAGTGATTAAAAGAATGAGACATAAACGAAGTTTGGTTTAAATAGATTTGGTGTATTTACAAGGTTCACATTAAAGACTTTAAAAAAACATGATAAAACCAGGTAAACTCTGCCTGTTAAAAGAAAACAGTTTGTTTAACTATACCCTAACAAACAGTCCAATAATCCCGGTGTGTTGATAATTCAAATGTGAGTGTCCACCAGTGTATATACAATCCACAGAAAGTGTAATCCAAAGTTTGTAGATGGTGTCTGGAAAGGTGAGCTCTAAAATTAGCTACTCCTCAATCCAGGTAAGTTTGGTGACAGTCTTTTGTTTGTCATGCTGCTTTCTTATAAAGTTGTACTTCCTGCTTCCTGTCATGTGTCTAGTCACATGACAGGCTAACCATCCATTTATTAAAGAAACACACTTAAAATGTTGAGAGAAATAAAATGGACTAAAAACATGAAAAACACTTAAAACTCCATAATACATTAAATGATTGTAATAAATAGAGTGGTAAAACGTGTCTTTTGTGTGACAGTTTCACACGGTCATGAGTGGCCGCTCAGCCCACGGTCTGTGGAGTGGTCGCCATCTCGCATGGCATATCAATTGTCTAGAGATGCTGGCCATTCTGCACCCCCACCCGGAACTGTGGAAGCTGTGGCACAACCCATAGTGTCCGGTCTCTCAACTGAGGTTGTTGAGACCATCCTCCAGTCCAGAGCTCCCTCTATAAGAAAAGTGTATGACTTGAGGCGGAGGCTCTTCACTTTATGGTGTGGAGACCGCCAGTTAGACCCAGTTAACTGCCCGATTGGTACAGTTCTGGAGTTCTTGCAGGCTCGTTTCTCTAGAGGGATATCCCACTCCACTTTTGAAGGTGCTCGTGGTGGCAATCTCGGCCTACCATACCCCTCTTGGTGGCCTCTCAGTGGGCAAAAATCCCCTGGTCACACGCTTTCTCCGTGGTGTGCTGTGGACTGAGGCCTCCAGCATGACCCGTGTCCCCACCTGTGACCTAGCTGTGGTACTTGAAGCCCGCTGTAATGCTCCCTTTGAACCTATCCAGGAGATCTCAGATCGCTTCCTTACAATAAAGACCATGTTGCTCCTAGCCTTGTCTCCTTTCGGTGGCCCCTTCTTATCTCGACTTTGCACATGGTATGGCCAAAGTTTTTTTTTTTACCCTAGAGCAGGGTATGTGTACCCAAGGTCCCTACCTCTACACCACAGCCTGTCGTGCTTCAGGCATTCTGTCCTCTTCCCTTCACTGATCCAGACCAGCAGAAGCTTAATCGTATGTGCCCAGTCTGAGCACTGGACATCTATGTCCACAGAGCTGCCCTGTGGTGTAGGTTGAACCAGTTGCTAGTGTATTATGTGTAAACCTAAGAGAGGGTTGCCGGCTTCTAAACAAATTCTGAGCAGATGGATGCTAGATGAGTCCTCTGGAGGTCAAGGCTCACTCTACTCGCGCTATGGCTGCTTCCAAAGCTCTTCTTTTGGGTGTCCCAATTCAGGACATCTGCAACACAGCGGGATGGTCTAAGCCCCTCACCTTTGCCAGGTTCTATGACCTAGACCTCCGTGCCACTCCTGGCGCCTCTGTTCTCTTGCCCTAGCTAATCCTAGGCAGGGATTTGGAATTCTGAAGGATTGGGCATCTCGTTTCCCATAGAGTTTTCTGACATAGCTCGAGTTCCCGAAGGGGAACGTCCCAGGTTAAGTATGTAACCCATGTTACCAGTGTGTAGCTAGCATGATGTTAGCATTACTATCATGATTAGCAAGTTAGATTAGAGCGTGTTTCTAGCATGTTGTTAACATGTTTCTAACCTAATTAGCATGTTGTTAGCATTGTTCTAACATGACTATCATGTTTCTAGCATGATTAACAAGTTATTAGCATGTTAATCGCACGATTAACATGTCGTTTAACATGTTTCTAACATTATTAGCCTGTTACTAGCTATTTGCTAACATGATTAGAATGTTGCTAGCATAATGTTTAATAGTCTGTTGTTAGCATGATTAGCAAGTTACTAGCATGTTTTAGCATTATTAGTGTGTTAACCTGTTTCTAGCATGATTAACATTTTGTTAACATGTTTCTAACTTAATTAGAATTTTCATGTTGTTTCATTAGCATTTTCATGTTGTTAGCATGTTTCTAGCATGATTAACAAGTTTTTAGCATATTATTAACATGATTAACATGTTGTTGACATGTTTCTAGCATGATTATCAAGTTATTAGCATGTTGCTAGCATTATTTAAATGTCGCTAGCATGATGGTAACATGATTAGCAAGTTACTAGCATGTTTCTAGCATGATTTGCATGTTGTTAACATGTTTCTAGCATGATTAGCATTTTGGTAACATGTTTATAACCCAATTAGCATGTTTCTAGCATGATTAACAAGTTATTAGCACCATTACAGCCTCAAGTCTTTTAGGGTATGATGCAACAAGATTTGCACATCTACATTTGGCAATTATCTGCCATTATTCACCTCACCTCTTGACAGCTTGGATGGGGTATGGCAGACATTTTCAGGTTTCTCCAGATTGGGTTGAAGCCCAGGCTCTGACTCAAGCACTCAAGGACATTCACAGTGTTGTCTATAAGCCACTCTTGTTTTGTGCTTAGGGACATGATTGTTGTCCTGTTGGAAGGTGAACCTTCTGCCCAGTGAGAGGTTCTAAATGCTCTGGACTGGGTTTTCATTAAGACTATCTCTATATTTGTTGCACTGAGCTTTTCTTCTAATCTGAAGAGTCCCTCAGTCCCTGCCACAGAAAAACAGCCCCACAGCATGAGGCTGCTACTTTCACACTTTACTTTTGGGATGGTACTCTGCAGGTGATGAGCAGTGCCTGGTTTCCTTCAAACATGATGCATATGGACTTGAGCTTCATCAGACTACAGAATTTTGTTTCTCATAATCTGAGGGTCCTTTTTTTTTTTGCAAATTCCAAGTGTGTTTTCATGTGTCTTCACTGAGGAGAGGATTGAGTCTAAAGCTCTACAGGCATTTTTTTTTTTTACCTCTGGGCTTGGTTTTTGCTCTGACATGTATTTTCACCTTTTATTAAGATGTTTGTGCCTGTTTGCCACAGGTTAATGTGTAGTAACATCTTCAAGCAATATGAATGCTCCTGAGATAAATTTCAACTGTCCCAGATAAGGGTATGAATACTTATATGCAATAAAAACATCAAAGTTTTATTATTAATACATTTGCAAAGATGTTAAAAAAGTTTGTTTTTTTGCTTTGCCATTATGCTGTACTGAGTGTAGACTGATGTGAAAAAAAGTAATTTAACGTAGTTCAACATAAGGCAGCAACATAATAAAATGTGAAACAATGAAGGGTCACGAATACTTTCGCATAGCACAAGCTGTATACACCTACTACTGCTTGTTTGTTTTGATCTTGACAGATTATGCATAAACTATCAAAAATGTGTTCTGTAGTACATCAGGATTGAAAAAAGGCAAAAACGACATGATCTGCTTTCTGTCTATTCCATCTATCCATCCTGGGGGTCCACGAATCTGTGGAAAAATAGTTTTACAATAGGCACTTTGTTAAACTCGTGGGATTGAAGAATGTCGTCTACAGGTTTTGGAAGGAACTGGCCATCAACTGTCACTCCAAAATGAAGCTTGAGTAAAATTTCATTGACGTAACAGTACTTTTACTTGAGTAGCATATTTTATTACTCTTTCAACCTCTGCCTTATATGCAGTATGTCAAACCATTAAGCCTTGGGGTATAAACCGGGCATCTGGCAACCCGGCAGGGAAGGACATGGGCAAAGACACAATAGCAAAGTGCAAAGTTTGGCCAGAACACACAGTTGAGTGTGCAGAACACTTGTGAACGCTCATTCTGCTGTGGGACTGAACACTGCATGAAGATGAGAGGCTGTGTCGTGATTTCACTCTGCATCCTGACCCAGTTCAGTCTACAAAACACGGTGAAAGCTGAGGACGGTAGGGAAGTCACATTAATGTTTCGTAATGAGAGCGTTTACTTGCACACAGTGCGCTAGCTGTCAAAAACAACTTCAAAAAATGAACGCAAGAAAACTGCATTATAGCTTTGAGGCAATTGTGTTTTTTACGGGTTTTATTATTGCGCACATTGGAGAAGCTGTCGCAGGTCAATGAGTGATGGGGCAAAAGTGCAGAACGTTAGGTGCGACGATGGGATTTTGCTTAAAAACATCGTTAAAGACATAAATATAATACACAGCTTGATCAATGTATTTTTATATATATAAATAGGCTTTATACGAGGTTATAATCAATGTATGCATACAGTTTTTTCTGAATTGCTAAAACACATAACTCGTTTGCTCAAAACCTTGAACCTCCAAATGTTCAACTAATTCACAGAACCGCTGACTCTTCTGGCAAAATCAAAGCTTTTAAATCATACACACATTAGTTAATAATACTATACAATACAATACTACACTACAGATGATTCATTAGACACTACAACAAAAAATGGACAACGTAGTGTCCAGTGCATGTAGTTACAAAACAAGAATGTTCAAGTAATTATTTGCAAGAAAAAAAGGTACATAAACACACTCAAAAAAACAACAACACACAGACTCGAAAGAAATCAGTTTGGTGAATATACAGAAAAAGGAAAAATACACACATATATGAGTTTGTGTATGTGTTTATGTGTGTGTGTGTGTGTGTGTGTGTGTGTGTATATATATATATATATATATATATATATATATAGTAATATACAGTCAAGCCCGAAATTATTCATACCCCTGGCAAATTCGGACTTAAAGGTTTTTTTTGTTTGTTTGTTTTTTTACCTGAAATGAAACAGGCTTTTCCCAAAAGATAATAAGACGATGTACAAGAGGCATCATTGTGGAAAAAAAATATTACTCATCTTTTATTTACATTTGAACAAAAAGTGTCATGTCCAAAATTATTCATACCCTTCTCAATAATCAATAGAAAAGCCTTTGTTTTTGGCTTTTACAGCAATCGAACGCATCCTATAATTGCTGACCAGCTTTTTGCATGTCTCCACTGGTATTTTTGCCCATTCATCTTTAGCGATGAGCTCCAACTCTTTCCAGGTTGGAGGGTCTCCTTGCCATCACCCTGATCTTTAGCTCCCTCCACAGATTCTCAATTGGATTTGAGTCAGGACTCTGTCTGGGCCACTGCAAAACGTTAATGTTTTTGTCTGCTAACCATTTCTTCACCACTTTTGCTGTGTGTTTTGGGTCGCTGTCATGCTGAAATGTCCACTGGTGCCCAAGGCCAAGTTTCTCTGCAGACTGCCTGATGTTGTTGTTGAGGATTTTGATGTATTGCTCCTTTTTCATGGTGCTGTTTACTGTGATTAGGTTCCCTGGTCCACCGGCTGAAAAACACCCCAGTGCGGAACATCTTGTATTCTTTAATAATACTTTGCACTGTAGCCACTGGAACTTCAAAACACTTAGATATGGTCTTATAGCCCTTTCCTGACTTGTGAGCAGCTACAATGCACAGCCGCAGGTCCTCACTGAGCTCCTTTGTCTTAGCCATGACTGTCCACAAACCAACAGCAGAGAGCTTCTGTTTTTCACCTGTTGAGTTGATTAAAGTTTTTTACAATTGCTTACAAACTAAAATTAAAAATAACACACAGTTAGTAAAACCTGACACTAGGGGTGAGACGAGACACTTGTTTCACGAGACGAGACGAGATTTTTTAACTTTTTAAAAGAAATCCTCAATAATGAAATATATAGGGGAAAATAGTATTTTATTCAACAAAAAACACAAAATGCCAAAAAAAATTTCGGTGCATTTTGATATGAACTTGCACTAAATTAAACTTATATTTCAATGAATTATATGCAGTAATAAAAATGTAAACTAATGCTGCATGATTCTGGGTAAACTGAAAAACAATTTTCTTTTATAAACTGGAGATCACGATTCTGAAGAAAAAAAAAAGGATTAGAAATCTGAGCAAAATTACATAATTTACTATTGGTTCTGAAATAATGTCCATTGCTTAAGTCTGAAAAAAAAAATGAAGGAGCCCGTGATTCAAATAATAAAGACGTGTTTCACTATTGGAATCTCTTGAATATATAATTCAATGACAAATACTTTTTTTTTAAACGTGCAGTTTGTTGCCATCGCCTGGTGAAGAGAATAAACGTTGCTCTACAGATGTGTTATGCTTTCGTTTTGATCGCTACTGTAGAAAATAAGTGTTTATACCCAAACTATAAGCTTTTATCCCAATACTTATGTTATTTAATTAAGCAATAAGGTACGAGAGGCCGTGCTGTATCGTGAATAAATCACGGCTGAAGGGCGTTGTTAGGCCTGCCTGCACAATAAAAATATTAAAATCAAAAATATATATTAATTTATATATATTACAGTTTTTGCCCATTGCTTGAACACATTTAGCAAAACTTCGCTCATTGTGCCAAAACTGTAAACACAAGTAAACATGACACAACACTGGGAAATATACCATTCACATCTGTGTCAAATTGAAACTCTACTCTCAAAACCTAAACTCTGCTATCAAAACCTAACATTCTTTTGTCAAAATGTAACTCTGTTGACAAAATGACACATACTTGCATCATATGCATACACTTTCAGATCAGTTGGAACACACTAGTCTACTTTATATAAAAAACTGCAGTCTTTGATTTTCACTGTTTATTCAGAAGGCATATTTTCAGGAGACACATTTTCAAACAACCAAAAAAGCAAATAGGCCTACTCAATATTGTACAAAGCAGCACTGTACATTGCAGTAACATGAATTCAGATAAAGAAAAAAAAAAAAAACATAAAACAGTAATAGAAAAAACACTATACTGTAAACACAGAAAATCATGACATGACCACAGAACTTCATCGACATTGCAAGCAATGTCTTTTATATTATGGAGAGCATCTAGAAATATATAAGTAAGTATATATAAGTATATGTTGGCTATTGTATGGACCTAGTTTTGCATGATGATACAGAAGCCCTCGAAGGCTTATGGCGGCACACAATGTGATATTTCCCCCTGTTTTCTAGTCGGAATGTTCTTATTACAGATGCCACTGTGAAGCGGCTTAGATGTGGGTGGACTCTCTACCCAGCTTCCCTCATAGTCAGGCCATGGTTGATGACATGGTCCACCAAAGTTGCTCTTATATCATCAGAAATATGGGTCCGTGCATGGCCTCTTTGACCTTTACTTTGAACTTGTCCTCCTCCTCCTCCTCCTCCTTCTTCTCCTTCTCCTTCTCCTCCTCCTCCTCCTCTTGCTCTCCCTCCATCCATGCTTGAAAAGTTCTTGAAATGGCTAAACTGAGCTTTTTGTAGTTGAACGAAGTTTTTGAACGAAGGGTCTTATGTATGAAATAGAGTGTAGTGTGCAGGACCAAGTGTGTTGCATAAATGAGTAAGTGTGTTGCATAATTGCAACTAGAGTGCAAAGCAGCGCTTTTGTTTAAGGTATGGGTACGTGTTTGAGGTATGGTAACAAAAGTTTCAAGTTGTGTTACTTTAGTCTAAGCATGGCTCTATAGTGTTCAAGCAACGGGCAAAAACTGTAACTTTTGCTTTCTTGTGTTTAGGGTTTTGCATCATATGTTCATCACAGAGCAAATTGTGTCTTAGTGAGTGAGAATGTGTTTAGAGTTTTGCAAAAAGAGTGCATGAGATCTGCAAACAGTGTCTAAACTGGCTGAACTGGTTTAGGATTTTGCAGAAAGAGTGATTTATTTGACTAATTGGTTTAGGCTATTCAGAATTTGGTTCAGAGAATTGGGTTTAGTGTTTTAGCAAATGTGAAAAACTGTAGTACTGTGACGGTTGTACTCCTCCCTCTCTCTGCCACTAATTTTTCCCCCACCAGTGTGTCTTCCCTGATCCATGTTTCCAAACAAAATCATTCCAAAGCCTTTCATTTATCAAAAGATAACCAAAAAAGGAATACAGATATCCAAGAAAGAAAGAAAGAAAGTAGAAGAAGAAAAAGCTTGGCTTTCAGCTGAAATTGCATGTATTTGTGTTTGGAATAATTATTATTCAGTTTCATAATAAATATTCTGCTAACATTATAATTCCTGCAGAAATGGACAGTGTGCCATTGTTCTGATTCGAAAGTTTTGAAAGCAGTGTGTTAGCATTTAAAAAAATGTGCTAAAAATGTAGTGTTTTTCCAGTTGTGGAGTATGAATGACAAAAGTGTTTGTGGATTTTGAAAAATGTGGTCATTGCATGCATTTTGTCTGAAAGCAATGAAAAATGGTTCACAATTTGGTCCGCATAGACTTCTGTATCGCTGAATGTGTGAGCAAGTTTTGGAAATGTGGCATCAGTATTGAACAATGCTTGTTGGCAATTGAAAAAAACTGAAGTGTAGCATGTATATAACACATATAAATAATAAAAAAAAATTAAATTAAATAAAATCTAAAAAAAAATAAGTGTAAAAAATTATAAAATAGTTTCAAACAGAGTATAGTTTGAAGTTTATAGCATTTGTAAATTTAAATAAATTAAATAAAAATTAAGTAGTATAAAAAATCTAAAGTTGAATGACAGCACAAAATAGTGGACAAGATATAATGTATTGCACATGTAAATAAAAATACAATTAAATACACATTAAATTAATACAAATTATTTAATTAATATAAAAAATTATAGCAGATATAGCATGTATATTACAGTTTTTCTCAATTGCTTAAACACATTTCTTGAAATTATGCCTCTTATTTGCGAAACTCTAAACACAAATCCACAACTCCTAACTCATTTCCCCAAACTTCCTATATTGAGGTCAAAATGAAGCTCTCCACTTAAAACAATTCAATCTTGCTGAAAAACCAAACTTTGCTTTCAGACATGACACACAAATCCTCAAAAACAAACACACTACAACACAGTTTTACACACTGATGAGATAAATTCAAAACAATACTACAAAAACAATACAAATAAAGAACTTTTCACATGATGAACACAACAAATGTATGCATTTGCAAGTGTTTTATTTCTTAATTTACAGTAATGTACTGTAGAAAACAGAACAAAACAGCAAACAACAACAAAATAATTATTCTGCCCAACATCCTGTGTTTGGTCTGGGACAGGCCACAGAACCTCTTCAGCATCACAGGCTAAATTAGACCTGGCCAGGCAGCAGGGGTCAAATCCTCTTGCATGCCTGATCCAACCCTGGCACCCATCAACTAAAATATATGAGACTGCTTGTCTTCTTTCCCTTGCCCTTCCTGTCTCTTCCATGTTGTCGTCATCATCATCCACCTTCTTCTCCTCCTCTTCCTCTTTCACCTCTTACTCTTCCTTTTCAAAATTACACATTACTATAGGTGGGATATTGATTGAAAAAGACTGAATAGGATTGAAAGTTACACTTGTACTAGTGGTCTGACAAAAAAAAAATGCATTACAACGTCATTGTGAAACAGAAAAGAAAAGGAAATATGGGCACAAAGATGAAAATAAAAATGAGAAAGCCCACTGTCAGAATTTGTAACTCCTGCGTTGTCCTCTATATATGCTTTCCAATGGAAGGTTCATGAGATGTGCCTTTGAGCTTTTTCAGAGAACTGCTTTATCATTGGTTGATCTATATTATCTTCATTAGTGAAAGTCAAGATTCACTTGAATAATTCATGGCAAATTTACAAAAAGTCTAATAGAAATGTGTAGAATATATGATTGACAGTTTAGGACAACTAGATCAAAAATTTTGCATTTAGGTAATGACTTATACGATGAGCTAATGACTTGATGTTTTGAGGGGTAAGACTATTGCACAGAGAACTATATAATACATTTTGAGCAACATGACAATAGCAACTGATAATGTAGGAAACCGCAGACAAATGTATATAATCAGTTGTATGAATGTGCCAAAGCAATCACAACTTGATCAGAAGAAAGAGAAGCTTTTTATGATGTGCACAAGAGACTAGATGATGTGGATGTTGAACAAGTAGTTTTGGCAATTTCATTTCTGATCTGAGAAATGCACCAAAGTGACTGAGAAACACTGTAAGCTGACTTTGGCTCTTTTATCTCCATTGAAGATTCTGATTGGTGTGTGCTAAATTTTGACTCCTAGTGTTTCCACTTGGGTAATTGTGTGCTAATTGAGCTCAGACTTCGCAGACTTGAGTGAACAATATTGAATGCTTGTGCTTTCTAAATGACCACATGGTGTAAGCACTGAGAAATGTAGGGATTTGTGTGTAGAGTTTTGCAGTAACAGTTCACCAAATATAACTCATGTGTCAAAGCAGGGAATAGTGTTTAATGTTTAGGGAAATGGGTGTGCTTTTTGAGAAATGGCGTTATAGTTTTGAAATTTTAGTTCAAAAGACTGGTTATAGTGTTTTAGCAATTGAGAAAAACTGTAAATGTATTAAAATAAAATATATGAAATAAACAATACATTATAGAAATTATAAAATAATTAGTGTGTGTGTATATATATAGATATTAGGCTTATTATTATAGGCTTATATTATTCTTAAGGCTTTCTAATATAATTACTAATATATTACTAATATTACTTAATATTGTTTTAAGCGTGTGACTTGTCATAAAATGTAAATATTCAAAGTCTACACTGAAATTTGAAGGGCAATCAACTGCGTTTTTCTATTTCTGTGCCGGTTTATGTTAAAATTGATAGCAGATTATATTTTGAATATGAAAATTACTTTAAACTCTCCTTTTTATGAATTATACAGGACCTGTCCTGCAAACCAAGTTTGGGGCCCTGAAAGGTGAATATATGAAAGCAAAGGGAAAGGACACAGTTGTCCATTCTTATCTGGGCATTCCGTTCGCCAAGCCACCAGTGGGCCCATTGAGATTTTCTCCTCCACAGCCTGCAGAGAAATGGGCCGGAGTGAGAGACGCTACAAAGCAGCCGCTAATGTGAGAATAAAGCCAAACAAATGCACCTGTAGTTGAGCAGTTCCCTATCGAACGATCTATCCCGTTGCTCTGCTACGCATATCTGAATAGTAAAGCCTGATTTGTTCACATTTGTTTAGTTGCATTAAAAAATTCATCAGAATTTTTCTCTGAATTTCTTCTCAGCAAACGCTTTCCCTGCGGTAATCCAGCGAATGAAAATAGCAAACTTCCTTGCAACGTTGCTTTAAATGTCGCGCTGCGAGTGTGGCATGGTGAGTGCATCGCTTGAGGCTGCGCTCACCGGGACAGTCTCGCCCTGCTGAAACCAACACGCATGGACAGCGTGTTTTCCCAGAGGTTTACAACAAACTCACCAAGATGTAGTGGGCCCCCAACTCGGCACATTCATTCCTCCACTTCTGCCACTCTCACCACTTTTGACGGAGCTGAAGAGAATGGTAACGGCAGGCTTCCTCCTCTGGAAGAGGCAGACACTGTGCATCTCTGCCCTCCATTGGCCCTGGGACTGAATGCCCAGGCAGGGCAGTCGTGATGCCTTCAAGGAACTGTGCACAGTGACCTGGCTCTGCACGCTACAAAGGCCACAGTGCAGGGGATTGGCAAGGCCTTTGGCTGAATTCAACACAGATCAAGGACGCTGACAAGATCGCCTTCCTCGACTCCCCAGTCTCTTCCATGAGAGTGTTTGACCCTGCCTCGGTGGACCCTGAGCCACAGAAGCCGTCCTGATCCCAATAAAGAAAAGAAGAGGAGAGGATCACCGATTACCCTCAAAGAAGTCTTGCACTCACGCTCTATTCCCCCACTTAGCTCTTGTTCGATGGAAGCTCTGTTCAGGCTGAGCCCATCTTTCTTACTTAGCATGCTCCCAAGCAAACTACCGCTGTGATAGTGGACCCACATACTCAAAAGAGCACTTCTCCTCTCCTGACTAACACGAGAGTTCATTCCCCGCATCCAGATCCTCGCACAAGTATGCCCTGGGGACTGCTTTTCATCGGTGGATCTGAAAAATATCTGCTTTCACATCCAGATAGCCCCTCATCTCAGACCACTCGAGGGGGTGGCTTATCAGTATTCAGTTCTGCTTTTCAGACTGTCCCTGCCCCTGTGCACCTTTGTGCAAGCCAGATCAGAGCAGGAACTTCTCGCTTACAAGTCACTGCAGCACAGCTACCTGGATCGTCAGGCTGAAATTCAGTTTAGCCAAGAACTCCTAGTGAGCGGGTGATCTTTCTGGGGACAGTTATCGATTCAGCCCAGCTACAGCCCTGGATTGCACTGGAATGCTCACTGACAATTAGGGGCAGTGGCCTAAAGGTTAGAAAGTCGGACTTGTAACTCGAAGGTCCGGCAGGGATTGTCGGATTGGGGGGAGTGAATGATCAACACTCTCTTCTACCTTCAATACCACGACTGAGGTGAGACCCTTGAGCAAGGCACTAAACCCCCAACAGCTCCCCGGGGGCCGCAGCAATAGGGCTGCTCCTGGTGTGTTCACAGCGTGTGTACTTGTATAGACCATACTTGGCCACACGTCACGTTTTCCTTTTCAATTCCAATCCAGCTAGTGATGCCATTCCGACTCGGGACTTCTTGTCCACTCAGAGTTTTCTAGAGAATGCTCGAACTCATGTCCGCCACCTCCTCTGTGATTCCATTGGATTTAATTCTTCCAATTCTGGCTCAAAGACCGGGTAAACCACCACAGTGTCAGAGTCATGGCGCACTGGCGTTCGGCTCGTACAGCTTGGTGCAAATGTGTTTGGTGCAATATGTTGGCAGTTTTTTGTTCCCTAAAAACCTTTCTACCAGACTTGAGGGGGCACCGCATTCTGGTCAGACATGATGGTGGTAGCCTTTATAAATCGGCAAGGTGGTGTCAGATCACACTCCCTTTACAGGAAGGCTCTTGTGGCTCGCCAGTCAGTCGGCAAAAACAACCTGGTCTTTAAGTTCTCGAGGGGAGCTTGGAGGCTGAATCCACCTCATCCTCATACTGTGCCAACATTGGACTTATCCATAGTCCTTAGGGCCCCTACAAGGGCCTTTGGATCTTCTTAACTGAACTTCTAAACTGAAGGATGAGAAGGGCCCAAATGTACTCTTCCCGGTTTGGGCTGTTAGAGTTTATGTAGAGCGCTCTAGCCACTTCCGACATTCAGTGCAGCACTTTGTTTGCATTGCAGGCTGCTCTAAAGGGCTGCCATTCACGAAGCAGCGACTCCCGCTGGATAGTTGACTCTATAGCCCTATCTTATGCCTCAGTGGGCTTGCAGTGTCCTATTGGAGTGAAGGTCCATTTTACCAGAGGAATGGCTTCCTCCTGGGCTTCACCAGATTTTATAATTTGGATGTCCCTGCCCTTCAGGTATGGATTCTGTTTTCTTGGTTTACCTTATCCTCTCTGTAAGTGGAGAAGGTGGGTTGAGTCTCATAATTGGCTCATGCTTCTTAACAGCCCTCATTACGGATGCTCTGTGATGCAATAAAATGACTGTCACTATGTGGGTTGAAGCGCCTTTTGTTCGTGCAGCTACACAAATATGAACAAATCAGACTTCAGCATTTAACAGAAGTTTCCCCACATGCGTAGCATCGCTCGTTCCCTTATCTCAGGGAACCTAGGTTACATTAGTAACCAGAACCAGCTTTGCTTCAACACCCAGATTCACATTGTTCCTCTGTCTTTTCCAGGTGTCTGCAGGATAAACAGCTAGTTAAAGACTTGGTAGTTAATACGTCTATGAATGTAGAGGTTCCTGACTCATCAGAGGACTGTCTTTACCTGAATGTCTACACACCTTCTAAACCTGGAGCAAATGACAAGTTGCCTGTATGTCTGAACTTCATTGCATTTTCATGCATATATGTTGAAGTGTTTCTAATTGATGTTTTGTAATGGTGCAATAGGTTATGGTTTGGATTCACGGCGGAGGTTTTTATCTATGCTCAGCTTCCATTTTTGATGGACATGTATTGGCTGCCTATCAGGATGTAGTTGTAGTCCTGATTCAATATAGGCTCGGCTTACTTGGATTTTTCAGGTAAAAACGAATTGTTATCAACATAAAGATCCAACAAAACCCAAAATAGTTAATTTATTTAATAAATCAATTATAACAATAGCCTTTTTTTCTTTGTAAAACCTTCCAGGTATTAGAGTAACAGTAAACAATGACATCAAATATTATTAATGTTTAGATTTGGTTTCCATTTACCAGGCAATGTGTCTTTGGACTTTAAACTTGTAATCTATTTGAATGGCCATAAAGTTCTATAAATTCATGTTTTTGATGGTTCCAAATCTCTGATTAGTGATTTATGTAGTGTCGTTGAGGTCTCTGATGAGGTTGTATGATGATCTTCTGCCCTTTAGCACAGGAGATGAACATGCGCCAGGAAACTATGGTCTTCTGGATCAGGTTGCAGCTCTTCAGTGGGTTCAGGAGAACATCCACAGCTTTGGTGGAGATCCTGGATTGGTGACCATCTTTGGAGAGTCTGCTGGAGGAGTCAGTGTGTCTTTACATGTAGGAATTTAAAATTAAAAATATTTTCTGTGATTTGGGCTTCTTTGACATGATTATATTAAAGTATTTTTCAGACAAAAAAAAAACAAGCATCATGTCATTGACCCAAGTACTTTTTTTTCATAGGTTCTTTCTCCATTATCGGCAAACCTCTTCCATCATGCTATCGCAGAGAGCGGTACAGCAGCAATGGATGGGATACCGAATCCCAACCCTCTGCCAATAGCTCAGGTCAATTACTCCTGTTCTTTTCTTAAGAAACCTGTATTATATAATAAAAATGAAATACATTTAATGTAAATAACATTTTTCTCTTTAGGTTGTAGGAAATTTATCTGGCTGTGATATTTCTAGCCCCAAGAAGATTGTTGACTGTGTGATGCACCTGACAGAAGACGACATACTGAAGATCACTATGGTCTGTCCACATACTGGATTGTCATAGAATCACTGTGAACATTCACTTCAATCTGTTACAAATATATGCAAACAGTCCTCCTATGTATTAAACGGTGTGTTTGCATCTGTTTGCCTTTAATACAGGAGCAGCCAATGCTTCGTTTTGGAGTGACAATCGATGGCCAGTTCCTTCCCAAACCTGCAGCAGAGCTTCTTGAATCCCATGAGTTTAACAAAGTGCCTCTGATCACCGGAATCACTGATGATGAGTGGGGTTATATGATGACTAACGTAAACACTTTTTCACTTTTAAATTTCTAAAAAGTAGTTTTTCCAAATATTAGAATTTCAGTCAGAATTTTACAGTATATTCATATTTAGCAAATGTTTTTCCATAGTTCTTTTCACCTCCAGGATGGACAGATGGGATGGATATTGAGCAGATCATGCCATTTCTGACTATGTTTAATCCTACTGTAAGATAGAATGTTTATCTTCAATTTGACATTTGTATATGCCTAAAAAATATAATAAGGTATAATATTTCTGGTCTATTTTTCTCCCATTTAGCTTCAAGATGAATCAGTTGCTGAGCTTGTTTTAAATGAGTATCTGGGCACGTCTCCTGACAGGATCAAAATCAGAGATGGTTTTCGAGAGATGTTAGGAGACTTTATGTTCAACATCCCGGCTCGCAAACTGGCGAATTACCACAGAGGTGAGAGTTTGTAGAAGTGTGACTGTTTATTTTGTAGAAGGCAGTTTCTGTGAAACTTAAAGATAATTATCAATTTTGTCCCTTAATAGATACCGGTGCACCAGTATACGTGTATGAATTCCAGCACACTCCCAGTATACTTAAAAAGAAAAGACCCAGTTTTGCTGGAAGTGACCATACAGATGAAATTGCATTTGTTTTTGGGTGTTGCTTTGGAGATGGACATGTAAAGCTGGAAGGTAAAACCCAAAAATACTTGGGAAGCAAAACAAATGGTTTTAGTGTTTTAGAAGTACATAATGTAAAGCTAAATTGTATAGATAGTGATAATCAATCTAGTGTCTTTCTTGGGTTTTCTGTTTGATGTCTTTCTTTCGGTTTTAATTCAGGTGAACTCTCAGAAGAAGAGAATGAACTTTGTAAAACTGTCATGGCTTACTGGGGAAACTTTGCTCGCACTGGGTAAGTGATGCTTGCCAGAAAGTCATCCAGTTGATACAATTGTCCTGAGATTTTATTAAAAATATATTTCAAACTTAAAATCATTCACATGCATTCAGGTTTAAGGAAGATAGCTTTTTACTTGACAGTTACACCACACCATCATTTAGTAATTCGATTGCAATTTTTCTTGAAAATGGTATAAAAGTTTTCCAAACCATATGAAACCAACATGAATAGAGTATATTTCTAAGAATTTGGCAAATGCATTTATAACTAGATTAAAAAAATAATAATTCTGGCGGCAGGTCTCCAAATAGTCTGGGCCTCACAAAGTGGCCTGAATATGGAGCTGAGGCTGAGTATCTCGGCATTGGACTGCAACAGAAACCTGGGAAAGACCTGAAGGGAAAACACTTCACTTTCATGACTCAAACCCTTCCGCGGATAATAAAAGAGCGACAGGAAGGCAAGTTATAAGAATCACCATAGTTTCATTAAGACTCTCTAAATGAAACTAAGAATTGTTCCTCATTTGTTTCTGACAGGACCTGTAGTACACACCAAATTAGGTTCTCTAAGAGGTGCCTTCCTGACTGCGAAGGGCAAGGACACAATCGTCAGCAGCTATCTAGGTGTACCATTTGCCAAGCCCCCTGTGGGCCCACTGAGACTGGCTCGTCCCCAGTCTGCAGAGAAATGGGATGGAGTGAGAGACGCGACCAAACAGCCACCCATGTAAGATGTCACACAACCCTATTTTGAGTCAAACTTGCTTAGTTAGATATTTCCATGATCTAATGATGCTGTGGTTCCTTTAGGTGCCTCCAGGATAGGCAATTTAGTGTGGTTGAACTTGAGTTTCTCGCTACGGATGTGGAGGTTCCTGAGGTCTCAGAAGACTGCTTGTATCTCAACATCTACACTCCAGTCAAACCTGGTGAAGACGCCAAGCTACCAGTAAGTTCAACAACAACTTTTGTGAATGTTCTCAAAGAATGTTTGAAGAGAGAATGTTTCCTTGTGGTTTCTAGGTGATGGTTTGGATTCACGGTGGAGGACTTGTTCTTGGTTCAGCTGCAATATACGACGGCTCCGTTCTGTCAGCGTATCAGGATGTGGTTGTGGTGCTGATTCAGTATAGATTAGGTCTGCTGGGATTCTTTAGGTAGGCGCTGTATATTACTAGGCTGATTAGCCTAGAGTCCTCACATCATTTATGTGCGTGATTTAAACCCTGTGTTGTGAATTTGTGTATTCCAGTACAGATACAGATGAAAGATTACTTTTCTTTTTTGTAGCACGGGAGATGAACATGCACCAGGAAACTATGGTTTCCTGGATCAGGTTGCTGCTCTTCAGTGGATTCAGGAGAACATCCACAGCTTCGGTGGAGATCCTGGATCTGTGACTATCTTTGGAGAGTCTGCTGGAGGAGTCAGTGTGTCCACGCTGGTACTGGTCTTTATTTATAGCATAGTGGCTATAGAAAACATAATTCAGCCAGTTTTGAGTGATCAAGTCACTTTCGGTGTCATTGTGTCTTCAAGATTCTTTCACCATTGGCTTCTGGTCTGTTTCATCGTGCCATTGCAGAAAGCGGGACGGCCTTATGGGATGGTTTTGTGATGGCTAATCCTTTACTGAGGGCTGAGGTATTATTTAATATTCTTCTTATATTTCCGTCTTTCTGTTATTTAAATAAGTTGTATTAAATACTACTACTATTACATAAATTATGTTAATTGTTATTTCAGAATGCAGCCAAATTATGTAAATGTGACAGCAGCAGCTCATCGAAGATCGTCGACTGCATCATGCGCTGGTCTGAGGAGGAAGTTCTGGAATGTTCCAATCAGGTGTGAAATTTTCCATAAAATAAGCCATTCAGAATGTTTAAAAAAAGCATACTACATGTAAAGCAGCAAGATCCCAGCACAAGAACGTATTACAGAAACAATAAACAGGCAAAGAACTCCTTTGCCGTCACAGGGCAAGCAGAGTTTCAGGGACAGCCTCCTTGGCCGTAACAGGGCAGACTGAGAGTTCACAGGTGAGCCCTGTAGTCCAAACAGGACAGGCTGGATGCTCAAGGATGACTTCAGTGGTCAAGATGGCATAAGCAGGGAATTTAGACGCTGATGCCAACATAAGGCTGTTCTGGAGGCTTGAGTGAACTCTGGCAGGGTTCAATTTGAAGAGATGATTTTACCATCACCATCATCCTCAGAGCCCACTTCCACATACACTTTATTGGCAAAAGCATTTGCTCACCCTCTTCTAATGAACACATTTGACTACTTTAGTCATTTCCATGAGTACAAATCTTAATGTTTAAGCATATAATGATATTCTAGGGAATTGTGTGCTTCTAATTTTATAGCAACAGTTTGGAAAGGACCCTCTTCAGTTCTAACATGACAGTGCCTTTATGTATAAGGCAAGGTTCAAATCGAAATGACTGATTCAGTCAGTGTGGTAGAACTTGACTGGTCTGCATAAAGCCAAGTCCTAATCCTAGCTGAACACCTCTGGTGTGACTTTAAATGCAGACCATGAGCCAAAAACTCATCGCCAAACACCAATGACTTGTACAAACACTACATGGAAAAAAACTATTGGGACACCCTTCTTTAAAACAGAAATAGGCAATTCTAAAACTGTGGCAACAAATACAGAAATATAAATAATGTATTAAAAAATTGTATTACCATCTCTGTTGAAAAAGTTTTGGATTTGTCTAAAATGACTGTACCCATACGTACAAGTCATTGGTGTGACAAGGGACGATGCTTCAGTAGGTATATTATGTAATCATACAATATAAAGTATAAGATAGAGTATATGTCATGTGATGTTAACTGTGAGGATTGTTTGCTCTGTGTTTCTAGTTTATGATGATGCACTTCAGTCTTGCTGTGGATTCTTATTTCCTTCCCAAACCTGTGGAGGAAATCGTGAAGAAGCAAGAGTTCAATAAAGTTCCTCTCGTCACTGGAATTACCAATGACGAGTTTGGCTTTTTACTGGCCGGAGTGAGTAAAAATTCCATTTATCATTTATTATTATATTTAACATCACATTCCAAATGGTTATTATCTTAATAAAGCAACTTACAGTAAAATGCATTAGTACACCAAGTATAGCAAGTGGTGGGTAGTAGTATTTTGGTATGCAGGTGTATTATGTGTAGTTTTTTACGTCACTTAAAAAACAACAAAAAAACTGTAATTTAAAGACTGAAATCACTTAAAATAATTTAAAAAAGTTTTTATTTAGAACTTTTTCTCCACTTCACAGTCTATTGAAATTTAGAATTGAAAAGATAATTCAGATTCCAATTGTTCCAATTGTAATAAAAAAGAAAGAAATTGATGATTTGAGTAAAAATGACTTCTTATATTAAAATACAATTTTCACTCACTTAAATTCAACGTTTAAAATAATTGTAAAACTGCCTGACACTTTTTGTCACTGAATCAAAACTACATGAAGTCAACCCACATATGAAGATCTCAGACACATTTAGAGCATATTCATGTATTTGGTTTTATATTTTGATGCTAAAATTGAATATTATTTCTTCATAGTATTTTGCGGGCGAAGGCTGGATTGATGGGATTGATAAAGAGCAAGCCATAAAAGACTTGACCCTCACGTATCCTGATGTAAGTTATAACTCAACACAATGCACACTTACATTATCTAATGTTAACTTTTCATTGAATTTCTTTTTTCTGTAGCTCAAGTTAGTTTTTCTTTGAATGTGATTAGCCCAGGGATCGATGGATCATTGATCTGGTGGCAAACGAGTACCTAGGTGACGCAAGCGACCCCATTCAAATCCGAGACATTTATAGAGAGATGATGGGCGACGTGATATTCAACATCCCTACCCTCCAACTGGCAAAATACCACAGCGGTAAGAAACTGTCAAGTTATTCATTTACTCATATTAGACTATTGCAGCTGTGTGGAGAAAAAGGATTTCATAACATTTAAGGAACAAATCATTTTAAATAAATATTTTATGAGTAGTATATTGAATTAAAATTAAAACAAAATTAGATATATTCTACAGTTCAAACTTTAGAATAATTACAATTTTGTATAAACTTAAAAAGTATCTAATGCTCACTAAGGCTTTCTGTTCTCTGTTGTAATGCATATTAAAATTTAAAGCTGAATTTTCAGCATTATTACTTCAGTCACGAGATCTTTCAGAAATCGTTCTAATATGCAGATTTGCTGCTCAAGAAACATTATCAATGCTGAAAACAGTTGGGCTGCTTCATATTTTTTGTGGAAATTGTGATCATTACCGTTCAAAACTTTGAGATGTCAGGAATATAGAAAAGGTCTCTCAGGCCATGGAACAGTGGCTCTTCTTAGGCCCGTCCAGCGTACCAATCCTCATCCCGATAGGCATGGAAGTAAGTTGGTCCCCCCTAATACTCTGGTTCTCTGTAACTATGAAAGCGGAGCTCCAGGGGCTTTTTCGAGTGATGTCAAGCCCACAGCTGCTCACTCTGGTGGGCATAAGTATAAGATCACACCCCTACTCTGGAATTGAAGGCTCTCCATATCCATAAAAACTGAGCTCCAGGGGCTTTTTCAAATGATGACAAGCCCACATACGCTCACTCTAACGGGCATGAGTGTAAGATGACGTCCCCCACTCTGGGAATCGAAGGTTCTCCATAACCGTGAATCCTGAGTTCCAGGGGCTTTTTTGAGCTTTGCCAGGACCGCATACCCTCACTCTGGCAGGCATAAGTGTAAGATGATGCCTCTACTCTGGAATTGATGGCTCTCCATATCCATGAAAGCTGAGTTCCAGGGGCTTTTTCAAATGATGAAAAGCCCACGTACACTCACTCTAACGGGCATGAGTGTAAGATGATGTCCCCTACTCTGGGAATTGAAGGTTCTCCATAACCATGAATCCTTTTGAGATTTGCCAGGCCCGCATACCCTCACTCTGGCAGGCATGAGAGTAAAATGACGCACCCTACTCTGGGAATTGATGATTCTCCATAACCATGAATGCTAAGCTTCAGGGGCTTTTTCCAAGTGATGCCAAGCCTATGTACCCTCACTCTAACGGCCTCAGAGTAAGATGGGAACCCTACTTTGGGAATTGATGATTCTCCAGGGCTTTTTGAAACAATGCCAAGCCCACGTCCCCTCACTCTGGTGAACATGAGAAATGAAGCCCCTTACACTGGTTCTCACGTAACCATGAAAGTTAAGCTCCAGGGGCTACTTGAGTGATGCCAGGCCCATAAAGGCTACCATAAAGCCCCCAGGGTGACCAGTGGCAGGTTGACCTCTTGTTCATACAAGTTTCGTACAACTTGAGGGTGAATAAATGATTAAATGATGACAGTTTTTATTTTTGCATGAACTGGCCCTTTATAGCTTATGCTGAATTTTTTTTTTTACTTGTTTAAAAAGTCTGTATATCAAGGATTGCTCTTGTGATTGTAGCCTCAGGAGTGCCGGTTTATCTGTACGAGTTCCAGCATCCTCCCAGTATGATCCAGAAGAACAGGCCCAGCTTTGTTGGTGTCGACCACGCAGATGAACTGTTCTTTATCCAGGGCACCTGCTTCGCTAAAGCCCATCTCAAAGCAACCGGTAAGACTCGTCAACACAAACACATCCTTTACTGGCACTAAACGTTTCTGAGCAGGTTTTGAATAACTGATAAATCATCATTTATTGGTTTAATCCTTCAGCTCCTTTCACAAAGGAAGAGGAAGAGCTGTGCAGGACTGTGATGGCCTACTGGGGGAACTTTGCACGCACCGGGTAAAATATCAGACCTCTTATGTGTGTGTGTGTTTGTAGAAGAACAAAGTATATTGTTTCTGCACTTTAATTTGGCTAATTTTGGATTGGCAGGTCTCCGAACGGTCCAGGTCTGACACACTGGCCTGAATATAAGGGTGAGACAGAGTATCTCGGCATTGGACTAAAACAGAAAGCTGGGAAGAACCTGAAGGGAAAACACTACGCATTCATGACCAAGACTCTTCCAGATCTCATACGTCAAGGCCGAGAGAAAAGAGAGCACTCAGAACTGTAGAACAACTGTACACATTTCATCAATTCATCAACATTCAAGGAACACAAAGCACTTAAATGTATTGATAATATGAATTAATGTAAGAATTTAATTACCTCAGAAAATCAAATAAGCAATTTTGTTGCTAAAGTTAGAATTTGATAAAAAAAACATACAATTTGATCATATGACAAATAAACATTGAAGAAACTAATGTTTAAAATAAAAGACGGACAACATTCAAGATTTTCCTTCATTTTATTGAGAACAAACGAAGGCTAAAGCTGCAAACCTCCCTGAATTTGAATGCAACGGGGTGCAAACTAGTCATGAATTTGCGCTTTGAGATTTTCTAACTGGCGAATTTGCATGGATGACAATAATTCAACTATTGACTCTTCTGATTGATGAATTGCCAAATAAACACTTTTTTAACCTCAAATTTAAACACCTTTACCGGACGCTTGACTCAGTAATGGAGCTGTTTTGCTACACGTAAAATGATCACACTTACTGACAACTTGTGTTTTACTTTCAATATAAGTACTTATAATAATAAGAAAACGGAAGAACAACACAAATGTCTGACTGACAGCTTTAGGCACAGTGCTTCGCTAAATTATCATTATGGACAAATAATGGAGAGAAACTCAGACTTGAAATCAACCTAAAAGCATCTGTAAACCAATGAATCAGGATATTAAATGAGAAAAAAAGGGGACAAAACTTGATTTTATCCATTAGGAAGTCATAAACTGTCATAAAAGTCAATAGGATAGATTTGAAGTTATTTGCTAAATTGTCAATAAAGTATATATTCACCCATAAATGAAAATTTGCTGAAAATTTACTCACTCTCAGACCATCTAAGATGTAGATGAGTTTGTTTCTTTATGGCAACAGGTTTGGAGAAATACAGCATTACATCAGTTGCTCACCAATGGATCGTGTGCAGTGAATGGGTGCCATCAAAATGAAGCAGAATCCAAACAGCTGATAAAAATCCACAAATAATCCACACCACTCCAGTCCATCAGTTAACATATTCGAAAGCGAAAACTGTATTTCTAAGGAAAAAAATCCATCGTTAAGACCTTTAACTTTAAACCATCAGCTGTTTGGACTCTCATTCCAACGGCACCCATTCACTGCAGAGGATTCATTGGTGAGTAAGTCATGTAATGCTACATTTCTCCAAATCTGATGAAGAAACAAACTCATCTACATCTTAGATGGCCTGAGAGTGACTACATTTTCATTTCTGGATGAACTATTCCTTTAAGTTAGAGGGAAACTAGTCAAGATGAAACCGCATTTGCAAACTGTTTTTTTAATCAGAACACTAAACAAGAAAAAAAAAAAAGTGGGGATAGGACTTGATGTTATTCATTGTGAACTTACACAGGATTAATGGTCAGTTTATGCATACATTTCTACAAATACTTATGAAATATGATTCAAATCATCTTATTTAGAATACAATCAATAGTTGTATGACATCAGTCCACGTAAATGGCCAATTCTATGAGAATTTTACACTTAAAACAATTACCACTCAACTCAGAGGTTGTAAACACAGGCAATATATACTTAAATTAGTTCATCAATCATATATACACAATCATCCCTAAAACAATGCTCAAATATATTGATAAATGTTTAAATATTTTCAATGCATTTACATATATAGTCACTTTACATTACACTGATTTCATTTTTTCCCCATTTTCAAATGCTAGTAATGCTGCAGTCAAATACAAAAGTATAGCCGGAGTAATTCTGTCTCCGATAAACGTCTACGCTGCGTAGGGAAGAGCACTTGGAAGAGAGCTGCACAGCTAGATGAACAGAATGGCTGACCAATTAGCAATTACTTAAAATTTTTGTAAAGGAAAAGTTCACCCAGAAATGAAAATGAGCTGAAAATGTACTCATTCACAGACAATACAAGACGGAGATGAGTTTGTTTAATCGTCAGAACAGATTTAGAGATTTAGCATTGAATCACTTTGTCATGTGTAGTGAATGGGTGCCGTCAGAATAAGAGTCCAAACTGCTGATTAAAAATCACAATAATCCACATCACTGCAGTCCTATCACTGTCAGTTAACCATCGGCTGTTTGGACTCTCATTTTGATGGCACCCATTCACTGCAATGATCCGTTGGTGAGCAAGTGATGCAATGCTGAATTTCTCCAAATCTGCTGAAGAAATAAACTCATCTACATCTTGAATGTATGGAAGCCAGTTTCCACCACTGAACTAAAAAAAAAGGTAATTGCAATTTTTTCTTCGACTTTTTTCTTGCAAATGCGAGCTTACATCTTGCAATTCTGACTTTTTTCACGTTTCCTCGTTTTTCTTTTTTTCTTGCAATTGCGAGTTTATATCTCAGTTCTGAGAAAAAGTCAGAACTGCGAGATACAAACTCGCAATTCTGACTTTTTTTTTTCCGCAATTCTGACTTTCTCGCAATTGTTGGATATAAACTCGAAATTCTGACTTTTTCTCGCAATTGCAACTTTGTATCTTGCAATTCTGACTTTTTCTCGCAATTCTGACTTTTTTTTCTCAGAACTGGGAAACAAACTCACAATTCTCACTTTTTTTCTCAGAGTTAATATAAACTCGCAATTCTGACTTTCTCGCAATTGCAACTTTGTATCTTGCAATTCTGACTTTTTCTCGCAATTCTGACTTTTTTTTCTCAGAACTGGGAAACAAACTCACAATTCTCACTTTTTTTCTCAGAGTTAATATAAACTCGCAATTCTGACTTTCTCGCAATTGCAACTTTGTATCTTGCGATTCTGACTTTTTCCACGCAATAGTGAGTTATAAACTCGAAATTCTGACTTTTTCTCAGAACTAAGATATAAACTCGCGATTCTGGCTTTTTTTTCTCCGCAATTCAGTTTTTTCTCACAATTGTGACAAACTCTAAATTCTAATTTTTTCTTGCAATTGCGAGTTTGTATCTTGCAATTCTGACTTTTTTTTCAGAACTGATATAAACTCGCAATTCTGACTTTTTTTTCAGAACTGATATAAACTCGCAATTCTGACTTTTTTCTCGCAATTGTACGTTTATATAACAGTTATAAATTGAGTTATAAAGTCAGAATTGTGAGATATAAACTCGCAATTGCAAATTTCTCACAATTACGAGTTTTTATTCTGCAAATCTCACAATTCTGACTTTTTCTCACAATTGCAACTTTGAATCTTGCGATTCTGTTTTTTTTTCCTCGTTTTTCTTTTTTTCTTGCAATTGCGAGTTTATGTCTCAGTTCTGAGAAAAAGTCAGAACTGCGAGATACAAACTCGCAATTCTGACTTTTTTTTTTTTTTCTCGCAATTCTGACTTTCTCGCAATTGTTGGATATAAACTCGAAATTCTGACTTTTTCTCGCAATTGCAACTTCGTATCTTGCAATTCTGACTTTTTCTCGCAATTCTGACTTTTTTTTCTCAGAACTGGGAAACAAACTCACAATTCTCACTTTTTTTCTTAGAGTTAATATAAACTCGCAATTCTGACTTTCTCGCAATTGCAACTTTGTATCTTGCGATTCTGACTTTTTCACGCAATAGTGAGTTATAAACTCGAAATTCTGACTTTTTCTCAAAATTGTGAGTTTGCATCTTGCAATTCTGACTTTTTCTCAGAACTGAGATATAAACTCGCGATTCTGGCTTTTTTTTCTCCGCAATTCAGTTTTTTCTCACAATTGTGACAAACTCGAAATTCTAATTTTTTCTTGCAATTGCGAGTTTGTATCTTGCAATTCTGACTTTTTTTTCAGAACTGATATAAACTCGCAATTCTGACTTTTTTCTCGCAATTGTACGTTTATATAACAGTTATAAATTGAGTTATAAAGTCAGAATTGTGAGATATAAACTCGCAATTGCAAATTTCTCACAATTACGAGTTTTTATTCTGCAAATCTCACAATTCTGACTTTTTCTCACAATTGCAACTTTGAATCTTGCGATTCTGTTTTTTTTTCTCGTTTTTCTTTTTTTCTTGCAATTGCGAGTTTATGTCTCAGTTCTGAGAAAAAGTCAGAACTGCGAGATACAAACTCGCAATTCTGACTTTTTTTTCGCAATTCTGACTTTCTCGCAATTGTTAGATATAAACTCGAAATTCTGACTTTTTCTCGCAATTGCAACTTCGTATCTTGCAATTCTGACTTTTTCTCGCAATTCTGACTTTTTTTTCTCAGAACTGGGAAACAAACTCACAATTCTCACTTTTTTTCTCAGAGTTAATATAAACTCGCAATTCTGACTTTCTCGCAATTGCAACTTTGTATCTTGCGATTCTGACTTTTTCACGCAATAGTGAGTTATAAACTCGAAATTCTGACTTTTTCTCAAAATTGTGAGTTTGCATCTTGCAATTCTGACTTTTTCTCAGAACTGAGATATAAACTCGCGATTCTGGCTTTTTTTCTCCGCAATTCTGTTTTTTCTCACAATTGTGACAAACTCGAAATTCTAATTTTTTCTTGCAATTGCGAGTTTGTATCTTGCAATTCTGACTTTTTTTTCAGAACTGATATAAACTCGCAATTCTGACTTTTTTTTCAGAACTGATATAAACTCGCAATTCTGACTTTTTTCTCGCAATTGTACGTTTATATAACAGTTATAAATTGAGTTATAAAGTCAGAATTGTGAGATATAAACTCGCAATTGCAAATTTCTCACAATTACGAGTTTTTATTCTGCAAATCTCACAATTCTGACTTTTTCTCACAATTGCAACTTTGAATCTTGCGATTCTGTTTTTTTTTCTCGTTTTTCTTTTTTTCTTGCAATTGCGAGTTTATGTCTCAGTTCTGAGAAAAAGTCAGAACTGCGAGATACAAACTCGCAATTCTGACTTTTTTTTCGCAATTCTGACTTTCTCGCAATTGTTAGATATAAACTCGAAATTCTGACTTTTTCTCGCAATTGCAACTTCGTATCTTGCAATTCTGACTTTTTCTCGCAATTCTGACTTTTTTCTCAGAACTGGGAAACAAACTCACAATTCTCACTTTTTTTCCTCAGAGTTAATATAAACTCGCAATTCTGACTTTCTCGCAATTGCAACTTTGTATCTTGCGATTCTGACTTTTTCACGCAATAGTGAGTTATAAACTCGAAATTCTGACTTTTTATCAAAATTGTGAGTTTGCATCTTGCAATTCTGACTTTTTTTTCAGAACTGATATAAACTCGCAATTCTGACTTTTTCACGCAATTTACACTTTGTATCTTGCAAATACTGCAAGTTTGTATTCTGACTTTTTTCTCAGAATTGTGAGATATAAACTCGCAACTGCGAGTTGTAAAGTCCAGTTCTGAGGAGAAAAAAAGACTGATATGTTCACAGAATTTTAAATTCTTTATAGTTAGTTTATATCTTATAATTTCACAGAATTATGAGTTTATATCTCAGATTTCTGACTTTATAACTTGCAATTGTGACTTACTTTCTCAGAATTACAAGATAAGTCACAATAACCTTTTTAAAAAAAAATGTATTCAGTGGAAGAAATGGGCTTCCATATGAATGGCCTATGGGTGAGTATATATTTTTAGCAAATTTGATGTTTGGGAGAACTATTCCTTTAAAAAAGAAAAATTTGCCTTGTTTAGTGTACATATTAATGAATGCTATATGGGGTGATAAAATCGACAACATTTGTGGTGACAAAGCGGCTGGAAGTCATTTGTTTTTAGTGAGCATTGGTGGAAAAAATGGAAGCATTTCCAAATATGGTGTGGACTTTTTACGGACAAGGAAATTAATGAATAAAACCAATGAAAAGCAACCACAGATGTTGCCACATTGAGGACAAATACTTCTAAAATAATTTCTAAAGCACAAAACCACAGGATTTGAGAGTTTGAAGTATCTCGGTAAGGTATCAGAGGCACGCTCAGCAGAGTATACGGGCAAATTTTCACATTGTCGTCATCTTCCTCCACATTTCCAGGTTACAAAAATAAATTAATTAAAAAGCTGATAAGAAAGGCCTTATATAATACAACTGTACGGGCTTAAATAGACCTGTGTGGATGCGAGCAGGTGTGTGTGTGTGTGTGTGTGTGTGTGTGTGTGAGCAGGGAGGTCCCTGACGGTGGAGATCGTAATACCAGAGTATGTGCCTGATGGGAAGGGTAGTGTGAGGTTGGCTATCAGGATGTCCATGACTGCATGTTGCGGAGCATGGCCTCGAAGCGCTCCATGCTGGGGGCCTGAGCGTGGGACAGCTGGTCGGTCAGCCGACTGTACAGGCTGAAGGACTTGAGCTCCAGCCAAATGAAGCCGAAGCGGTCGTCGTCGAACAGGACAAACAGACCCGGCGTGCGCTCTGGACTCGTGAAGCCGTGGCCAGCGATTAGGCCTGTTCCATAAAAACTGGAAAGCATAAAGGAAATCCAGATTATAATTTTTTTTCACCAATTTTAAATAAATAAATAATAATATTTTATATATATACACACACACACACACATACATATATATATATATATATATATATATAAAATTACATTTTGAAGTGTACTTCATATTAATTTTATATTGAAATATATTACATTTATTTATTTTTTCAAAAGTTATTTATATCATGTTTTTAGATAAAATATACATAAAATAACAACAAATATACAATAAAATTATAAAATAAACAAAATGAATACAATAATTAGATTTTCATGTCATAAAACAAAGTATACATTTATATAAATTCATTTAGTTTAACAAATTACTTTTGTTACCAATTTAAATTAACATTCCTATTTTATAAGATATAATAATGAATTGTTTAAATTAATTTAATTGCTGACTATTATTTCTGTATAAAATATATAATAATTATGACGAATTGATTAATATTAATAGACAAAACTGAAAGTATAAACTTATTTTAAAAAAGTATAAAATTATTTAGTTCAAGTTCAATTTGGTCATTGATTTAAATTAACTTATTCTTACTTTAGAAAATATTAATTGTTTTAATTCATTTACATGCTATCTATTACTTGTGTAATTACATATACATATAATTGTCAGAAATAAAATTTAATATTAATAGACATAACACAAAGTATAAAATTATTTAGTCATTTAACAAATTTCATATTAACATTCCTATTTTATAAAATACAATAATTAATTGATATATATATATATATATATATATATATATATATATATAAAAATAATTGTCAAATGATATTTAATATTAATAGACAAAAAAAGCATAAAATTATAGAAATTTAGGTTATTTAACAAATTAAATTTGGTAAGTGATTTAAATCAATTAACTTATGCCTATTTTATTAAATTTAATAATGACGTAAGTATAATTAATCTATCAATAATAATAAAAGAAAGAAATAGAGGTAATATAAATTATAAAATAAAACTGATTTAACAGACATCATATAATGTGTATAGTACAGTAAACAGTACAGTAGTAGACTCACCACTTCTTGCAGGTGCGTGGGTACACTTCATTACGGGCCATGACTCCCAGAGGCAGCACAAACGGTTGTGATTCAGGTGTGGCGCTACAGGCAGTAGCTCCCAGCTCCATATCCTCCGCTCCAGCAGGAGGAGCTGATTCTGAGCCCTCCGCCTCCTGAGGCGGAGCTGATTCTGAGCCCTCCGCCTCCTGAGGCGGGGCCGCCTCTGCAGCCTCTGACGGGGCGTCCTGAGCCTGTGAACCCCTCTGGGCCTCCTCGTGCACCCCTAGCACCAGACGAGAGAGCTCTTCCATGCTGCGCTGGTGCTCCAGGCCCGGTAGACGCACCGGGCGGTTCAGGTCGACTTCTAACGTCAGCTGACCTGCTGGGACATTGGGGTCACCCTAAAAACAAACAAGTGAGTTAAACAACAGGCTACATCACACTTCAGCGTGTTGTGAACCTTTATCTTCAAATAAATGTAAAGTTTTACATTTGGATACTTCAGGGAAAAGTTGTTTATTTGTAATTTATTTATTTTTTATAGTTATGCCTCATTCTGCTCATATTATTCTGTTAAGAGACAATATGGAAATATATACATTTAAGAAAAACGTGTACCAAAAAGAAATTTTGTTATTATTATTATTAATAAATCATAAACCATGTTGCATTATTTATTAATGTATATTAAGATGATGATAATAATAATAATAATATTGTTATTATTAACAACAGCAAATGTAATGTTTTTAAATGCATTTATTTATTTTGTGTATACAATAATTTATTTTAATACTCACAAATAATTTATTACCATTTTCAAATTCTTATTTTGTGTAATATTTAATTATATCATAAATAATAATTGTTATTATACTATTATATATACACTAGTTAAACTATAAACTACAATTTTTAAATATAGTATAAATTTTAACATTTATTTGTTTTATTGTCAAACATGAATAACCAGAAAAAAATTATTTTTCATTATTATGATTATTTTAAAGGGAATAATAAACAATAAATAAATAATTTATAATAATTTAGTATTATTATAACAAAAATATTAAAAAGTAATGTTTACATTATAATTATAAAAGTATACAAATCATTTTATTACTTACAAATAATTTATTACATGTATTTAAATGTATTGCTTCTTTTGTCTAATATATACAACATATAATCATTATTATTATTATTATTATTACAAACTATTTAAACAATGAACTAAAATTTTTATATAATAATGTTAACATTTATTTTATTTAACTTAATTTGATTTTGTCAAATATATAAATAATAACTAAACATTTTATTTAATTTTTTAAAAATATTTTTAATTATGTATTTTGATTTATAAGTTAATAATAATAAAAAAAAATAATAATAATAAACAAACAACAAATAAAGTATAATAATACTAACCATAATAAAAAATGTATACAATAATTAATTTTAATACTCACAAAAAATGTATTACATGTATTTAAAAGTATAATTTTTTTGACTAATATTATATATAACAATTTAATTAATAATAATATTATGATATTATTAAAAACTATTTAAACTATGAGCTACAATACATTAAAAATGTTAACATTAATTTCATTTAATGTGTTTTGTATATATATATATATATATATATATATATATATTAGGGCCGGGACTCGATTAAAAAAATTAATCTAATTAATCAGAGGCTTTGTAATTAATTAATCGAAATTAATCGCATTTTAATCGCATATAAATATTTGACCTGAGAACAGTGAGAAGTAAGTTTTTTTCATATGGATTTTTAGTTACCATTGAATAATGACTGAATACATAAACTGAAGCAACAAAATATTGTTTTGTTCAACCAAGTCCAACAGACCAGTGCAATATTGCCATTAACTGTAGCAATAGGATACAGCGTTTCCCATAACGAAAACATTTATTTCAGTTAAAAAATAAATCCAAAACTCTCTATTTTAACATTTTGAACAATAGGGCTTTACAATCTTTTGCTATTTTTTTAAAATAAATTATTGTGTTTTAATTTTTCTCATAATCAAATGAAAGCATAAACATTTATTTATTTTTAATCAAATGAAAAATAAACCTTTTTAATTTTTGGCAAACAAACAGAGGTTTTCTGTTAAAATCAATACATAATAATAATCATAGTATTTTTTTCTACAATTAAGTGGTTAATCTTGTTGTTATATTTATTTTTTATCATATATATTGTTTTTTGTCTATTTAAATAGGAATATTGCTCTGTTTCATGTTAAACCGTACTTTTATTTTGACAGGTTGCCGTGTGTAAAGTATGATATGATGCTAGTTTTCTCAAATGAAACGTTAAAAGTGACACTGACAGTAGATTTGGAGATTGAGATCTGTTCATGTGAGATACAAATGCCAAAAATTAACGGGAGCATCACGCGTGCAGTATAAAAAAACGCGTCTCTGCCATTCTAACATACAGAGGCAAACAGTGCAGGATTCATTTTAAAACGGTCTTTTTGCATTTCAGTTTTCAGACACTAGTCCATATGGCGATTTAAATTAAGTGACAGACCAACTTTTGATTTATCAATCCAAAAATCGACGAATTTACGTGGCATTCCGCGCTATAGTAAATTCGGTTTTTATGAATGGAGTCCGCGATCCAGTCCGTTTTCTTGGAGGAGACATTGTAAACGCGCCCCCCTGAGATGATGGTACGGGAAACACTGGGATATTTAGAAATATACTAGCCTTCATTTCAGAAATTCAGGTACCCTATAGGTAGGTAGACCTTCTGTAAAAGCATTGAGGTGATACCTGAGGCTCGATGTCCTGCGGTGATATGCGCATTCTGTTAGTTGGTGCTCCAGTATAATTGGTCCGCCGCTGAAACTCATCCAGTGAAAAACGTTCCGCGGTGCAAAATTAAGTGCGATTAAAATGCGTTAAAAAAAATTAACGCGTTATTTTTGTGTAATTAATTAATCTAAATTAACGCGTTAAAGTCCCGGCCCTAATATATATATATAAATACTAGATTTTTTTTTATTATGTATTATTTTAAATAATCAGCTAATAATAATAAACAAACAAATAAGTAAATAAAAGTATAACAATAATAACATGTTGAATACATTTATTTTGTGTATACAATAATTAATTTTAATACCCACAAATAATTTATTACATGTATTTACATGTATTACTTCTACTTGTTATATAATTATTATTTCAAATTATTTAAACTATGAACTACAATTAAAAAAAATATTACACTTATTTAATTTATTTAACATTTGTTTGTTTTATTTAGTCAAATATATAAATAACTATAAATATTTTAAATATTATGTATTACTTTAAATCATAAGCTAATAATAATAATAATAAACAAATAAATATGTATAATAATAATAATAATAATAATAATGCTTAAACTCTAAATGTTTCTTAATACATTTATTTATTTTGTGTATACAATAATAAATTGTAATACTATCAAATTATTTATTACATGTATTTAAATGCATTACTTATGTCTAATATTTAACAAAATAATTTATAATATTATTACAAACTATTGCTTATTTAATTTATTTAGCATGAATTTATTATAAATAATAACAAGAAATATTGTTAAATTATTATCATTGTTTTACATTTTACTAATAAACAAATATAGTATAAAAATAATATTATTTAAATAATAATAGTATAAAAACATTTTGGAACGTGAATATTTATTATTGAATTTTTAATGAGGAAATTATGCATCAAACTTCTGCAATGGAATTATTACTGTTTACATACATAAATGTTACATTTGTAGCCCTCAAAGATGCACTGTTAATGCATGCATTCATGCAAGTTTATTTTTATTTATTTAAAACTACATTTTTTGTTTAACTGTGCATTGAACAATTAAGGTTCGCTCAGTTTCTTGTTGTCCTTGAAAATCAAAGCACTCTATATTTCTGGATATCATACTCACTGTGAGTTTGGTGGCTTTGGCCTTGGAGTCGTGGAAGCTCAGCATGATGATCTCCAGGCCGTGACTGCCGTACGTCCCTTTGAAGAGGCCCGGCTGCAGGAGGTCTGAAGGGAGGCACGGGGGCAGATAAATCCGCCGGTATGTCAGGCAATTACTGAAACCAGGAAACACACACACACATTACAAACACATCTGGCACCACCTGCCATCCGACCACAAAACTGAGGAACTGAAACTGTTAGTATATTTTGGGTGAAAACAGGCGATGTAGAAGACTTACTCGTATTGGCTGGTGTAAATAAACTTCATGAGGATCAACTCCTGCATGTGTTCATGGAAAATATCCTCCAGTGTTCTTCCCCATTCCTCCTCCAACCATGTTCTGAACTCCTGTACAAACACATGAGGCTCAATATACATCCAGCCATTGCAAAAGAGCAATTTTACCATGATATACACTACCAGTCAAAAGACTTTCGTTTTTTTTTTTAAAGAAGTCTCTTCTGCTCACCAAGCCTGCATTTATTTGATTCGAAGTACTGCAAAAACAGAAAAATGTTGAAATAGTTTTACCATTTAAAATAAATCCTTTCTATTTGAATATATTTTAACATGTCATTTATTTCTGTGATCAAAGCTACATTTTCAGCATCATTACTCCAGTCGTCAGTGTCACATGATCCTTCAGAAATCATTTGCTGATTTTCTGTTCAAGAAACATTTTTAGGGGTTCAAGTGTGTAATGCTGAAACCCTATTGTAATTGTTAAAATGGTCACGAATCAGTGATCTCCATATAAAACTCGTTTAGACCAAACCGCAAATCGTAGAGACTTGAAACTTGGAGAGATGGTAGTACTCACACCACCGACAATGTCACCAATTCTCGTCCCAATTGGCCTGACGGAGGCGCTACAGCGAAAAAAGTACGAAACATACAGTCGTGGCCAAAAGTTTTGAGAATTACATAAATATTGGAAATTGGAAAAGTTGCTGCTTAAGTTTTATAATAGCAATTTGCATATACTCCAGAATGTTATGAAGAGTGATCAGATGAATTGCATAGTCCTTCTTTGCCATGAAAATTAACTTAATCCCGAAAAAAACTTCCACTGCATTTCATTGCTGTCATTAAAGGACCTGCTGAGATCATTTCAGTAATTGTCTTGTTAACTCAGATGAGAATGTTGACGAGCACAAGGCTGGAGATCATTATGTCAGGCTGATTGGGTTAGAATGGCAGACTTGACATGTTAAAAGGAGGGTGATGCTTGAAATCATTGTTCTTTCATTGTTAACCATGGTGACCTGAAAAGAAATGCGTGCAGCCATCATTGCGTTGCATAAAAATGGCTTCACAGGCAAGGATATTGTGGCTACTAAGATTGCACCTAAATCAACAATTTATAGGATCATCAAGAACTTCAAGGAAAGAGGTTCAATTCTTGTTAAGAAGGCTTCAGGGCATCCAAGAAAGTCCAGCAAGTGCCAGGATCATCTCCTAAAGAGGATTGAGCTGCGGGATCGGAGTGCCACCAGTGCAGAGCTTGCTCAGGAATGGCAGCAGGCAGGTGTGAGCGCATCTACACACACAGTGAGGCCAAGACGTTTGGAAGATGGCCTGGTGTCAAGAAGGGCAGCAAAGAAGCCACTTCTCTCCAAAAAAACCCATCAGGGACAGATTGTTCTTCTTCAAAAAGTATGGCGTATGGACTGCTGAGGACTGGGGCAAAGTCATATTCTCTGATGAAGCCTCTTTCCGATTGTTTGGGGCATCTGGAAAAAGGCTTGTCCGGAGAAGAAAAGGTGAGCGCTACCATCAGTCCTGTGTCATGCCAACAGTAAAGCATCCTGAGACCATTCATGTGTGGGGTTGCTTCTCATCCAAGGGAGTGGGCTCACTCACAATTTTGCCCAAAAACACAGCCATGAACAAAGAATGGTACCAAAACACCCTCCAACAGCAACTTCCTCCAACAATCCAACAACCGTTTGGTGAAGAACAATGCATTTTCCAGCACGATGGAGCACCGTGCCATAAGGCAAAAGTGATAACTAAGTGGCTCGGGGACCAAAACGTTGAAATTTTGGGTCCATGGCCTGGAAACTCCCCAGATCTTAATCCCATTGAGAACTTGTGGTCAATCCTCAAGAGGCGGGTGGACAAACAAAAACCCACTAATTCTGACAAACTCAAAGAAGTGATTATGAAAGAATGGGTTGCTATCAGTCAGGATTTGGCCCAGAGGTTGATTGAGAGCATGCCCAGTCGAATTGCAGAGGTCCTGAAAAAGAAGGGCCAACACTGCAAATACTGACTCTTTGCATAAATGTCATGTAATTGTCGATAAAAGCCTTTGAAATGTATGAAGTGCTTGTAATTATATTTCAGTACATCACAGAAACAACTGAAACAAAGATCTAAAAGCAGTTTAGCAGCAAACTTTGTGAAAACTAATATTTGTGTCATTCTCAAAACTTTTGGTCATGACTGTAGACTGTAAATAAATATGGACGTAGTGTCCGTGACGTCACCCGTAGGATTCTGAAGAGCGATTTTGAAGCCTATAGTGGGTGGGAGACGCCCGTCGCCATCTTGGAATCGTGTCATCGCGTGTCACTCCCGGATAATCGAAAATGGGCAAAAAGGCGGGACGTGGGTGGAGCTGGTTGCTGAAACCACACCCACCTAGCGCAATAGTGGTGACAGCAGCAGCAATCCCACCCCGGCCACACCCTTAATTATGCAGAACTTTAAGGCTTAATATAACTTAAACGGATGAGTTATAAAAAAAAAAAAAATCACCCCCCTCACAGTTGACATGAAGGGCAAAACTGGCTATATAGACCAAAACCACTTTTTGTACCAAGCTGTAAACATACTTTTTTTTGTGCTGTAAAGTTGGGCGTTTTAACATGGGGAGTCAATGGGATTGACTCTCTTCTGCAGCCAGTCGATGAATTGCAATTTAAGTCACTTCCGTGTTGGTTTCAATAGAGAGAGCGGGAGGTTGCCGCTTGGTACGAAATCATTCTTAACTCCTAAACTGTCTTAAGGCCTTTCCACACGCGAAAAAGCGAAACGAATTTTGAATGCGTGCTGGATTAAAACAACAGATTGAGTGTTTCCACATAGACCGAAAAAGCAAATGTTTAACAACCAGTAACGACTAATCTTTTCAGTTTCGCAAAGCGAAAACACAGCCGTTTAATAAGATTTGAGCATTGCATCACGTCCCCAGAGCAGCTACTTTTGCACAAAAGGATGAGAGTGGTGGCACTGTGCGAGTGCAAACGAACAGAAGAAGAGTATTACAAAGAGAAGAGGATGCACTCTTGTTATCATTGCATCTGAGAACAGATGATTAGTCTCACATGTTCTTAATATAATTTCTATTAATTTTCCACTGAATTATGTGATCTGGAGGAAAACACTGTCCGTTTTCTTCCACATGTCTATAATCTAAATCTTCCATATTAAAAAATAATTGACTGAAACATTTTTCAATCAATTGTGGCTTAAGCAAATACATTAATTATACACATTTTCAAATGTTGCAAGGTGCTAATTTTACTTCTATTTTAAAATGTTTTCTTGTAAGCATTATAGATAGTTTGTGTTTCTCACGTAGAACCAAACTATTTATCGTAATGCTGTATATTGAGCAGCGGACAATGTTAAATCCATATACAAGATACATATCTGAGGAAAAATGCATTTTTGGTCGACGCCACCTAAAAGTGCAGGCGTAAATTAGCAGAAGACAAACAATCGGTTCACGCTCTGTGTGGAAGCACCATTCGTCAGTGATTTGCCCTGTGTTTTTGCATGGATCTCAGTGTGGAAAGGCCTTTTCTGCTTCAGATTCAAGCTTGGCGACATATTCGGGTATTTCACATTTTTTTGAAAAACCTACTTTTGCGAACTAGTCCTAGGGTTTTTCACTTGATCTGAACCAAATCAGTGCTGGAAGATTCTCTGGAAAGCGAATATCAATAAGTACAGAGAGAGAAAAAAAGTTGACCTTTGACTCACTGTCACAAAGGGAACGCCAAAACGTGCGTAAGGGGTGGAGCCACTTTTAGTAAATGGCCTACAACTTGTGAACGGAATGAGATATCCTCACCAAACTCATTACACTTGTGTCAGAGCTCAATCTGAGGTTGCAGGACAAAAATCATGGAGCTTGGCCACTTGGTGGTGCTATAAGAGGTAAAAAACATAAAAATGGCTATACCTACGCAACCCATTTGTCCTTTCAACCTGAAGATTTGCTGTGCACGTTCTAGGTCCAAAGTGCCACAAGTGTCTATTAAGACATTTGCGCATCTCAAGGGAAAAAAAAAACCTTGGCCGCCATTGGCCGATGAAGTTTAAGCACCTATTAGACAAGGTTAACGGAGGCCTATCGGAATGAAACTTGGTGGGTCTGTTTGACTCATGGCCCCAAAGGTTTTTTGGAAATTTGAAAAGCCACTGGGGATGCGATATCGCATTTTTCAAGGGCGTAAATGTTTGTACATTGTGCATTATTTCTATCATTCGACAGAACTCCTCATTCTCGACAACTTTTCCTCTAGAACAACTGCTGTCAAATCAAATCGTTTGTCAAATGATGGAGAATATGTAAAAACCTACTTTTGCGAACTAGTCCTAGGTTTTTCCCTCAATCAGGAAAAGCACACTGCAGTACAATTCTCTGGACTCTCTAGGTCAATAATTAACAATTTTTTTTTTTTAATTTATCTTTTGGGAAGCTATAATGGGGCGGTTTAGAAAAGGGGCCTGTCCAAATTTACCCCAAATCCTATAAAGGAAAACTCAAAACCTCCAAAAGTGAGCACATGCGACAGGTGATTCTAAACAAGCAAGCAAAGTTTAAAGGAGATTGGACCACAGCTGGCACTATAACATTCATAAACATTACAAAACATAATATCTCTTTTAAATTACCTGTATTTGCAAAAAAAAGGGCTACATAATGTCTTTTTTCATATGTGCTTAAAGCGTTGGAACCCCAGTAATTGCTGTTTGCAGCTATTTTTATCATTATTATTATTATTATTATCAATATTTAAAACTGTTTAGCACATTTTGTATTAGAATTTTTTTTAGAAATAGAAAGAGTTTTAGCTTTTGTAACATTATCCATTATACCATTCACAAGCTTGGAATCAATGTAATTTGTTTTAAAGAAATTACAAAAATTAATACTTTTATTTGGCAAGGATGCTTTAAACTGATCAAAATTGATGTTAAAGACATTTATAATGTTACAAAAGATTTTTATTTCAGATAAATGCTGTTCTTCTGAACTTTCTATTCACCAAAGAAACCTAAAAAAAAAAGTCCTACTCAGCTACTTTTATCATAATAATAATAACAAAAATAAATGTTTTTGAGCAGAAAATCAGAATATTAGAATATTTTCTGAAGGATCATGTGACTGGAGTAATGATACTGAAAATTCAGCTTTGAAATCACACAAATAAATCACATTTTCAAATATATTCAAATAGAAAACAGTTATTTTAATTAGTAAAAATATTTCAAAATTTTACTGTTTTTACTGTACATGGATCAAATAAATGCAGGCTTGGTGAGCAGAAGAGACTTCTTAAAAAAAACTTGTTTAAAAAAAATCTGACTTGTAGTGTACCTCAAAATCAGTCTAGTTTCCTACCTCTTGCCTTCCTCCAGGCATTCGATGGTGATCGGTCTGGTTGCATTTGGTGGAAAATTCATCTTTCTTCCCAGTCTGAAAAGAAAAAGCTCAATATCATGAGTGGAATATAATGGCACACTGGGCTATTATGGTAAAAATGTGGCACATTTACCTGAATGTCTCCTTTATGAGGGCCCTTATGTCCGTACATACATTCGACCGTGGCTTTGTTTTTCTCCCACATATGTATGCGGAAGAGTGGCCGTCTGCGCATGGGATCCTCCACACGGGGATCATGGGGCGGTAAATACATCCAGCCTATGATAAACAGCCCGTCAACCTAAAACAAAAACCAAAGCAAGAAAGAGTCACAGATTTGAAAGCTTCATAACATTACGGTTGAACCACTGATGTCACATGGACTATTTTAACAATATCATTACTACCTTTCTGAGCCTTGAACGTGTCAGTTGCGTAGCTGTCTAGGCAGTGTCAGAAAGCTTTTAGATTTCATCACAAACATCTTAATTTGTGTTCAGAAGATAAACAACGGTCTTACAGGTTTGGAATGACATGAAGATGAGTAATTAATGACAGACTTTACATTTTTGGGTGAGTTAACACTTCCAGCTTAGCAACATAGAGCAATACTAGTTAGCTACTGTTCGACTAAGAGAAGAAAGTCATATATAGTTGAGGTCAGAAGTTTACATACACCTTGCAGAATCTGCAAAATGTTAATTATTTTACCAAAATAAGAGGGAAATGTACAAAATGCAAGGTGTTTTTATTAAGTACTGACCTGAATAAGATATTTCACATGAAATATGTTTACATATAGTCCACGAGAAAATAATAGTTGAATTCCTAAAATTGACTGTTTAAAAGTTTACATACACTTGATTCTTAATACTGTGTTGTTACCTGAATGATCCACAGCTGTGTTTTGTTGTTTAGTGATAGTTGTTCATGAGTCTCTTGTTTGTCCTGAAGCAGTTCAACTGCCTGCTGTTCTTCAAAATAATCCTTCAGGTCCCACAAATTCTTTGGTTTTTCAGCATTTTTGTGTATTTGAACCCTTTTTAACAATGACTTGATGATTATAAGATCCATCTTTTCACACGGAGGACAACTGAGGGACTCTTATGCAACTATTACAGAAGGTTCAAACACTAACTGTTGCTTCAGAAGAAAATATGATGCATTAAGAGCCGGGGGTGAAAACTTTTGGAATTTGAAGATCAGAGTAAATGTAACTTATTTTGTCTTCTGGGAAACATGTAAGTATCTATTGTAGTTTCTGAAGGGCAGTACTAAACGAAACAACTATGACATTTAGGCAAAATATGAAAAATCTAAACATCTTCATTCTTTTCAAAAGTTTTCACCCCCGGCTTCTTAACCCTTGTGCATCAAAAAAAGTTACACATAGGTGTACACTGTCATAAAAATTGGATTTATTGATTTTCATTAATTTTCAGAATTGTAACCCTTTAAATGCCGGTTTGTTTGCATAATGCCACAGGTGTTTTTTTTATGGAAAAATGAAAAATAGTAGTTAATTTCCATATACTTGTTACAATACATGTTCCATATACAATACATGTTTGTCTTTGCTTTGCTGGTGTGTCAGTGAAGAAGAACAACAATAACATTAATTTTGAGGCATTTATATTTTTTATGTAGTGTTAAATTTTTTTTTTTAAATGTATATGCCAAATTTGGAAAAAAAAAAAAAAATGCCACTATCTAGTAAAAAATGGTAAAAATTGCCGATAGAAAGAATGCCTATTAGCAAATATTGCATGATTTTATAGTCGAATGGACCTGGGTTAAAAATTGCAGTTTTAATGGGTTTCAATGTGGACATTTTTGTCCTCAGGACCTGAGTGTGAATATTTTTTGTACGGAGGGTAAAATTGATTTTTTTTGAAGGAAATGAGGGTGAAATATAAAAATTTCAATAAAAATAAACACCTGAGGCAAAATGTATCCAGTTGGCCTTAACACAGTCACACTTATAACAAAAAACAAAACTGAAATGGACAAAAATGTCCATAAGGTCGCACAAGAGTTAATGCATCATGTTTCCTTCTGAAGCATCAGTGAACGTTTAAACCTTCTGTAATAGTTGCGTCCCTCAGTTGTCCTCAGTGTGAAAAGAAAATCTCAAAATCATACAATCATAATTGGAAAGGGTTCAAATACACAAAAATGCTGAAAAAACTAAAAATTTGTGGGACCTGAAGGATTTTTCTGTTCAGGACAAACAAGGGACTCATGAACAACTATCACTAAATGAAAAAACACAGCTGTGGATCATTCAGGTAACAACACAGTATTAAGAGTCAAGTGTATGTAAACTTTTGAACAGGGTCATTTTTATAAATTCAACTATTGTGGACTATATGTAAACATCAATAATGTGAAATATCTTATTCAGGTCAGTACTTAATACAAAACAACATGCATTTTTTGTCATCATTCACTGTTGATTTGTCTGTGGGATCTTACCACCACATTCAGCAGTCCTCCATAGGGCCCGATATCAGGCTGCCAGAGACCCAGGATGTGTCTATAGGGATGTAACACTGGAAAACAAACACAAAAATGACGTTAAAATGCCACACAGCAGCACACAACACACCCAGAAGAATGTTAGATGGGATGAGATCACTTTCTGCATGGGGCATGAACTCATGAATGCATGTTGAGTGTGTGAGTATATGCAACTTATTTGCCATGCAACAACTTAGAGGGCTAACATTTACCCACACCTGTTCACTTTAACTCTACTGCATCTCACAGTCAGCTGATGTTAGCAGACCTGCAATCGTCTGCACCCTTGCCATCCTGTGTCTATCACACACACACGCATGCAGGACACACAGGCGTGCACGGCTTCTGGAGAAACTGCTCTTGTGCTGCTGTTGCATCAGTTTGTACCAAACCAAGCCTGTGTCCCTATTTGCATACTATGCATACTAAATAATTTGCGTTAGTGTGTTGTTCAGGTTCCCGAATTATTTCCAGTGGAATAACATATGCTTGTGGCTAATAATACCCACAAATCCTTGTGCTACATAAGACTTTAAGTTATAAAACATTGTAGGGAATGTTAAAACAGAATGTAAATATATAAAGGAAAAAGTACTCATGTAATGAATTTTGCTAGATGAATGAATTATGTAGCAATGCAACAATATGGTAATAATAATGCACTTTCTTACTTGTGGTGCCTTACTACATACTTAAAAACTATGTATTTTTCCATCACCAGTGAAGGAAAAACAGTTTTATAGTGTAGTATAGGGTGACCATACGTCCTCTTTTACCCGGAGATGTCCTCCTTTTTGGCTATAAAATTATGTCCGGGGGGATTTTGTAAAATATCATAAAATGTCCGGGTTTTTTTTTTTTTTTTTAACCTCATTAATTCAACACTTTAAATGCAGCCACTGCCCACCGGCATTATTCTGAGGTACCTGCAGGTATGAACTGGCCATCGGGAGCACCGGGACATTCCCAGTGGGCCGATCACCGAAGCGAGGGAGACCTCCCCCATATTAGGCGCTATTTTAAATTATAGCGCATTCAAAACCGCAAATAGCCGAAAAGTGTGAAGCGGTGGGATCAATCACCCGCACAGTGCTGACGAACGCGCGCTGCGCTTCTACCACGATGTACAGTGATAGTGTAAGTTGCTTGATCCATTCGGATAACACACAGAATTGTGTTATACAGTCATGTGATATGAGAACATTAAAGGTTCTGTAAGTTCTGCTGGGCTGGCTGAAAACAGCCACGACATTGGATACTGCATGATGAAGTAAAGTGGAAAACGCCAATAAATAATTACTGTCAAAACAAAATTATTACAAATTTCATAGTTTATAATTACTATTTAATTTTAAAAACCATATAACTAATGTTTTCTTGTGACCACCGTCTTACTACTAATATTCTAATCAATAATTTCTTTTAATTTTTAGTTGTAATTCGTTTTAATTGGAGTAAAATGTTAATTCAATAAGAGCCTGATTAAAGAATTAAATATGGGTCTTATATAAATTAGGTGTTTACTATACATAATAAAGTTCTTAAAGTGCCCCTATTATGCCATGTTAAAGGTAGTTAATATTGTTGTAATAGTCTCTTAAAACAGGTTTACATGTATGCAAGTTAAAAAAACACTTTAGTTTTCTCCAAAATTAGATTTAATTTTACCCCATTTCTAAATGATTCGTAAACGACTCGTGTGAAGCAGTTCGAAGAATCAGTCTCTCTAAACCCCTCCTTTCCGTGAGCCCTCACTGCTGTGATTGGTCAGATGGTGCAGTCCTTTTGGATTGGTCTACCGCTTCAGCGCAAAACGAAACGCCCATTGGCATAACTGAATGACAGCTGCAGAGACCTGTTAATGCATAGAAAAGATAGCCTCGATTTTACCCTATCAATTCGAGCCAGAGTCTGACGATGAAACGGTTGAAGTGGCACATCGACAAGAAACTGTTTTGCAAGCACGACTGGAGCAGGACGTTTCTCAGTGGGTGTCATATGTTACCTGTTAAAAGTGCTTGCAATTTGCTTTTGTAAGCGAACCGGGCACACCTCTACGTTGTGAACTTCAACATTATATAATGCATAACACTGCGTTAAGCCATCGTTTATCATTATCATTACTTAAACTAATAAGGCAGACAGACAGTCAAGCTGCATCAATCACAATTTTTAGACTACATTGCACTCACAGCTGAACAACAGAACTACAGAAACGCAAGTTAGCCGCTTACCAAGACATGTGCGGGGTTGTTACACACCATAACGTACACAAAGACGTATTTTGAACGATCGCTAGAAAATACAATCATCAATCATTAATCATACTTACAGGTAGAAGTTCAGAGGAGCAAGCCGGTCCAAATAAACTGGGCACTGATCCATTTTTTAAAACCAAGCGTTTGGTGAATCCCGCGTTGTAACGTTACTCCCCAAGATTGGAAAAGCAGTCATCAGTAAAATGACGCGAACACAACACAAGATTGGCATTGGACTGCTGAGGTGTTGAAAAAATTAATGTTAACCACTCATTCTTTGTAGATTCATCTTTCGGAAGGGCATGTAAAACAAATTCACTCCCACAGCGCAGGGCGTCTTCTTGACATGATGTAAGGTTAATCCACGTGAAAATGGTAGGCCTACTGTTTGTGGGCGGGCAAGTCGTTCGCGAAATTGAACGTGGGCGGACATTACGCAAATGTGTAGCTCGTGACGTGTGGCCGTTACAGAAAAAAGATTCGAATTGCTGACGGCTCGTTTAGGCGAATGTGAGCCGACTCTTTTTTTTTTGTTAGACAAAAACTTCATTTATAGTGCACTGTCGGTGTCACAACTTTGCAGATAGTTTATGTTCACATACAGCTACATGACACACTACATGAAATATCATATTTGAAAAGGCATAATAGGGGCACTTTAAAGGGACAGTTTACCCAAAAATAAAAATTGTCATCATTTACTCAACATCATGTAATTTCAATAATTTCAATCCTGTATGAACTTTTTTCTTCTGTGTAACAAAGGTAGATACTTTGAGAAATTCAAAACTTTTGTGTCTATAGAGTAGAAATCAAGGGTAACCAAATATGTTTGGTTACATTATACAAAATATCTTTTGTGTTCCACAGAAGAAAGTAAGCCATACAGTTTTGGAACGACATGAGGGTGATGATTTTTATTAATGAATGTTTTTTTATTACATAATTTATTAGCAACAAATTTCCTGCATTCTAGCTCAAAATCAATGCTTTACTGCATGCATTTCTCTGTGACAAAAATGTAATTAAGTTTGTTGAATTCAGCAGTATTTATCATTATTTGTTTAAATCCTGTTTTATTCATTCATGTACTCCAATTAAAGACCCTATAACCCTGCTGAAATAAACAGCTTAAACCAGCCTTGGTTGGTTGGCCAGTTTAGGCTGGAAGTAGCTGGTTTTAGCTGGTCTTTTAGTTGGTGGTTTCCGAGCCTGACCAGCTAAGACCAGCCTGGCCAAGCTGGAAAAGTGGTCAAAACCCTTCTAAAACCAGCCTGCTGACCAGCTAAAACCAGCCAACCAGCACAGGCTGGTTTTAGCTGGGGGTTTTTTCACCAGGAAACCCAAGAAAACTATTATGTGGAACTTGTGGGCTGGATGGGCTGAATTTGTCCAGGGCCGAATTTTAACCCCAGTCCAGCCCTGGGTACCTGTCTGATGACGTGAAAGACCCAATTGTCAAAACAATACCAAGAGGAACTGCGCTGCAAGAGCTGTGTGTCACTAACATGCCGAAACGCAAATGTAGTTTCACAGAAAAATTGGAAAAAAAAAAATGTTTTACAAGGCAATTCTTATTTAAGCATTTTATGTATTATTTATTTATGTTTGTATTAGGCCTGTATAAAGAAAAGACTAAGAAAGATGATATTTTTTACAGGGCAATACGGTTTTGATATAAGATTTAGTTCAAACAGAAAGAGAATTTAAATAAATGTGTGATTTCTAAAAGCGCCTTGGGGGGGGGGGGGTGTCCTCTTTTTGGATTCTCAGAATATGGTCACCCTAGTGTAGTAGAATTATGCAACTTGGGATTCAGCCTTAAAGGAATGTTCCATGTTCATAATAAGTTAATAATTTGTGCATTTTTTTTAACTAAAATTATTAAAAATACTTTACAGTAATTAAAATACAGCTGAAATAATAATGTTTCCATATGAAAGCATAACCAAAAAAATATAAAATAATTTGAATTAAATAAGCTTAAGTTAAAGTGATAAAATGACTAAAACAGAAAGAAAAATGAAAGAAAAATAGAAATAGAAAAAACACCAAAATTTAATTTTAACCTTAATTTTAATAATTTAATTTAAAATACTCAATTTCCAGTTGTCCAAATGACACCCTAAACTAAAGCAAAATAGAAAAAAAAACTAATACAATTGACAAAAGCACTAAATAAAACCACCAAAACCTTTCATTTTAATTGCATTTAAAAATCAAATATTTCCATATTTCAATATAAAAATACTTAATTTCTGAAAACTGAAACTTAATAAAATATAAATAGAGAAAAACCCAGAAACTGATAAAATTTACAAAAGCACAAAACAAAACCACCAAAACTTAATTTTAATAAAATGTAAAAAAAAATTAAAAATTTCCAGCTGTCAAAATAAAAGCTGATACTTAAGCAAAATAGAAATAGATAAAAACCTGAAACTAATAAAATTGACAAAAGCACAAAATAAAACCACCAAAACCTTTAATTTGAATTGCATTTAAAAATCAAATATTTCCATATTTCAATATAAAAATACTTAATTTCTGAAAACTGAAACTTAATAAAATATAAATAGAGAAAAACCCAGAAACTGATAAAATTTACAAAAGCACAAAACAAAACCACCAAAACTTAATTTTAATAAAATGTAAAAAAAATTAAAAATTTCCAGCTGTCAAAATAAAAGCTGATACTTAAGCAAAATAGAAATAGATAAAAACCTGAAACTAATAAAATTGACAAAAGCACAAAATAAAACCACCAAAACCTTTAATTTGAATTGCATTTAAAAATCAAATATTTCCATATTTCAATATAAAAATACTTAATTTCTGAAAACTGAAACTTAATAAAATATAAATATGAATAGAGAAAAACCCAGAAACTGATAAAATTTACAAAAGCACAAAACAAAACCACCAAAACTTAATTTTAATAAAATTAAAAAAAAAAAATTTAAAAATTTCCAGCTGTCAAAATAAAAGCTGATACTTAAGCAAAATAGAAATAGATAAAAACCTGAAACTAATAAAATTGACAAAAGCACAAAATAAAACCACCAAAACCTTTAATTTGAATTGCATTTAAAAATCAAATATTTCCATATTTCAATATAAAAATACTTAATTTCTGAAAACTGAAACTTAATAAAATATAAATATAAATAGAGAAAAACCCAGAAACTGATAAAATTTACAAAAGCACAAAACGAAACCACCAAAACTTAATTTTAATAAAATTTAAAAAAATTAAAAATTTCCAGCTGTCAAAATAAAAGCTGATACTTAAGCAAAATAGAAATAGATAAAAACCTGAAACTAATAAAATTGACAAAAGCACAAAACAAAACCACCACAACTTAATTACTTTTAGAAATAAAATACTTCAATATTTTAATTAAAAATACTCAATTTCCAGATGTAAAAAAAAACTGAAACTTAAGCAAAATAAAAAGTAGAAAAAAAAAACCTGAAACTAATAAAATGGATAAAAGCACAAAACAAAACCACCAAAAATAAATTAATTACATTTAAAATAGAAAGAGAAAAAAACCTGAAACTACTAAAATTCACAAAAGCAAGAAACAAAATTAACTTAAATTACACTTAAAATATTTTATTTAAAAATATTAAATTTCCAGTTGTCAAAATGAAAACTAAAACTTAAGCAAAACAGAAATGGAAAAAAACTAAAGCTAATGAAATTGACAAAAGCACAAAACTAAACCACCAAAACTTAATTTTAAATTCATTTTAAAAAATAAAAATATTAAAATATTAAAGAGAGTCGATTTCTAGCTGTCAACTGGAAGCACAAAATAAAACCAACAAAGCCTAAATTTAATTAAATGTAAAAAATAAAATACTTTAATTTTTATAATTAAAACTAAATTAAAACAGAAAAAGAAAAAGGAAAAACCTGAACATAATAAAATTGACAAAAGCACAAAACAAAACCATCGAAACCTATTTTTTTAATTAAATCTACAAATAATATTAACATTTTTTTTAATTAAAAATACTAAATTTCCAGTAGTCAAAAAGATGACTAATGCTATAAATTATAAAAATTAGTATAATAAAATATAACTAAATAAAATATTTGAACAAAATAATGTAATTAATTAAAAACATATATATTTAATAAGTATTTAAGAACTAATTATTTTCATTTTATGGCTGATAAAATAGCTTTTGAATTCCATACTAATTTAAAACTAACTTTAAAAAAAAAAAAAACATTTTAAATGTCCAATTTAGTAAATTTAGGCATCACTACATTAAGTACAGTTTGAAAAACGGATATTCGTTTTTCAAATATTTGCTATTAAATTATTAATTCTATAAAGATTACATTTAAGGCTGGTCTAGATGATACTCATAAATCCCTTTTAACTCACCAAAATCCAACAGTTAAACATTTAAAGTGGAAGTCAATGGGGTAAGGAGATTCTGTAGGGTTTATATTAATACTTAATACAAAATTGTCTTTTTTGCAAAACTCAATGGGTTTGCAATTTAGTTTAGTTTCAAACTAAGTTACTGGGCTTGCTTGTTTATTCAAAAACTAAGGAACCAGTCAATAACATTTTTGTATTACATTATTATAAATACCATATGGTCTTAATTGATACCATGTTCGACAGTTCTGCTTCAACTCAATGAACCTGGAACAAAACGTCAGTAGCAAAGAGCATCTTCAACCAGCAGCTTGACAGGCAGTGATTTGGTTCCACCACCACAAAGCCTTCACACACGGCCAGTACATACAGTGTGTGTACACGTCCCGATAGTCCATATGCTCATAATCAGGGAGGAGCTTCATAAAGCGTCCCGACTTCACCTGCGGGTTCACACCTGGACAGGTACGCAGGTGGGTGCGCCACAGGAACAGGAGAGAGGCAAAGGAGGACAACAGCTGAACCACAAGGCAGTGTGAGAACCACACTCACATACGCCAGTCAAAATGTACAGGCCATGGAGTGACAAGTACTTCGTTTGCAGTTTGTCTGTCACTTTGGAGGTTAATATTTATTTTATGCTGCATATCCACACTTTTAAATCAGATGAAATATATACAAACGCCACACTGACTTCTGAGGAATCTTTCTCTAGAAGCACTAGCTTTGCATGTTCTCACCTGCCGAAATATTTTGGTTTAAACAAACGTCGCTGCTAAATTTCCTCTGCAGACAAACAAATCAAACAAAGAACATAAAGTGTCTTTTGTGAGCTAAAGTAAATGTAAAATGTATTGAGAAAATGACTAATGACATGTAATGGGGTGGGAGCCACAACATTAACAAACAGATCTGATTCACATTTTTACAGATTAATGTTTACTAAAACTATTAAAAAGCATTTTTGGCAATCGCAATAAAGCTGAAATAATATAACATGACAAAAATGAAACTTAACGGATTAGTTCACCTAAAATGATTTGGAGAACAGATGCAGAAATTTAGCATTGCTTCACTTGCTCACCAATGGATCCTCTGCAGTGAATGGGTGCCGTCAGAAATAGAGTCCAAACAGCTGATAAAAACACCACTAGTAATCCACACCACTCCAGTCCAGCAGTTAACATCTTTTCAAGTGAAAAGCTGCATGTTTGCAAGAAACAAATGCATGAAGACTTCAAACCAGATAACAAATAGGTTCTTATATCCATGATATTGCTTTCTGTAGTGAAAAGGTCATCTCGTCGGAATCTGGAGAGAAATATGTACAGATCACAAGCGAAAACAGTCCTTAACAGATCTAAACAAATGTGTGGGTGGATTTTGATGTGAGAGACAACAAGAGATGGGCTTTTTACTGGAAGAAGTGTTATTACAGTTGAGGTCAAAGGTTAACACTCCCTTTCAGAATCTGCAAAATGTTAATTATTTCACCAAAATAAGAGGGATCATACAAAATGCATGTTATTTTTTATTTAGTACTGACCTGAATAAGATATTTCACAAAAAAGATGTTTACATTTAGTCCACAAGAGAACATAATAGTTTAATTTATAAAAAAATGACCCTGTTCAAAAGTTTACACCCCTTTGATTCTTAATACCTGAATGTTCCACAGCTTTGTTTTTTGTTTTGTTTTTTTTTAGTGATAGTTGTTCATGAGTCTCTTGTTTGTCCTGAACAGTTAAACTGCCTGCTGTTCTTCAGAAAAGTGCTGCAGGTCCCACAAATTCCTTGGTTTTCCAGCATTTTTGTGTATTTGAACCCTTTCCAACAATAACTGAATGACTTGAGATCCATCTTTTCACACTGAGGACAACTGAGGGACTCATATGCAACTATTAGAGAAGGTTCAAACGCTCACTGATGCTTCAGAAGGAAAAACAATGCATTAAGAGCTGGGGGTGTAAACTTTTGAACAGAATGGAGATGTGTACATTTTTTCTTATTTTGCCTAAATATCATTTTTTTTTTTTCCATTTAGTACTGCTCTACAGAGGCTACAAAAGAAACTTACATGTTTCCCAGAAGACAAAACAAGTTAAATTTGTCCTGATCTTTAAATTCAAAAACTTTTCACCCCCAGCTCTTAATGCTTGGTTTCTCCTTCTGGAGCATCAGTGCGTGTTTGAACCTTCTCTAATAGTTGAATATGAGCCCTCAGTGTGAAAAGATGGCTCTCAAAATCATCCAGTCATTGCTGGAAAAGGTTCAAATACACAAAAATGCTGGAAAACCAAAGAATTTGTGGGACCTGAAGGACTTCTGAAGAACAGCAGGCAGTTGAACTGTTCACGACAAACAAGGGACTCATGAACAACTATCACTAAACAAAAAAATCCAGCTGTGGATCATTTGAACGGGGTCATTTTTATAAATTCAACTACCATTTTCTCTTGTGAACTATATGTAAACATCTTTTATGTGAAATATCTTATTCAGATCAGTACTAAATAAAAACATAACATCCCTCCTCTTATTTTAGTAAAATAATTAACATTTTGCAGAATCTGAAAGGGGGATGTAAACTTTTGACCTCAACCGTATGGATTATGGACTCATGGTCTCAATGATGGATTTCTTACAAACAGGCAGTTTTTCTCTTCACAAGATGTTAACTGATGAACGAGTAGTGTGGTTTACGTGTGGATTATTGTGATGTTTTTATCAGATCTCATTCTGACGGCACCCATTCACTGCAGAGGATCCATCGGTGAGCAAGTGATTTAACTACATTTCTCCAAACTATTGTGTGTGAAGAAAAAAAAACTTGTCTACATGTTGGACAGCCTGAGGGTGAGTAAATTTGCAGCAAATTTGCATTTTTGGGTGAAGTATTCTTTTAAAATGCCTACTCAGTATTATACTTAATTATTTAAATTCATATGAACTGACAAGATAGGTGACTTCTGTGGATGGAGTAGATTTACTTACGTTTCACATACAGATCTCGACTTGACATGCCCACAATCTCCATCTTCCGCAGGTCATCCGACATACCGAATTCTGAAATAAGAGAAAAACGCATGACACTCTATCAATCAGGATAAAAAACATGTCAACTAACTCATCGGTCTATTCAGTATCTTTCATATCTTATTACAACAGAATGCAAATAGTTCTTGTCCAATTCTTTAAAGAGATAGTTTACCCAAAAATGAAAATTCTGTCACTAATTACTCACCCTCATGTCGTTCCAAACCTGTAAGACCTTCGTTCATCTTCAAAACACAAATTAAGATATTTTTGATTAAATCCGAGAGCTTTCTGACCCTGCATAGACAGCAATGCAACTGACACGTTCAAGGCCCAGAAAGGTAGTAAGAATATCAATATTATAGTTCATGTGACATCAATCAACCTTAATTTTATAAAGTCGTTATTTTTGTTTTCTTCTTTGCACACAAACATTCTTCTCATAGCTTCATAAAATTACGGTTGAACCGCTGACGTCACATGGACTATTTTAACAATGTCCTTACTACCTTTCTGGGCCTTGAACGTGTCAGTTGCATTGCTGTCTACGCAGGGTCAGAAAGCTCTTAAATTTCATCAAAAACAGTGTTGTTTTCGTCAACGATGACGATGACGAAATCATTTCGTTGACGCCACTTTTTTCCATGACGAAAACGAGACGATGACGAGATAAAAATGGCTCGTTGATGACTAAAACATGACGAGACGTGTGTGAGTTTTCGTTGACGATACGAGAATAGACGAAAATGTTAGTGGGTGGTCCGTCAGACGTTTAAAATGCATGACATTTCTGCTTATTGTGCATGCCAATTAAAACCGAAAAAAGTACCTGCCGCTATGGCAAGCCGTTTTAGCATTAAATGCTCTTTGCCATACTAGTATGGCAAGCCGTTTTAGCATTCCATCCTTGTTTGTCTTTTATGTTCTAAAACATTCCTTCATTATTGTAATTATTGGTGAAAATAGTCGATCCGGAAGCTCACATTGTGTTGAACTATAGATCTGCTATTTTCACAACTTATAAGTGACACTACCCAACAGCAAAATACTTACTGACCTACATTAATTTGTTAAAAGACTACTTTTTCCCCTTTTTTTGACTAAAACTAGACTAAAACCTTCTTGACTTTTCGTCGACTAAAATTGTACTAAAACTATCACATATAGAAGTGACTAAAATTTGACTAAAACTAATAACCATTTTAGTCCAAAAGACTAAGACTAAATCTAAGATGGTTGTCAAAAACAACACTGATCAAAAATATCTTAATTTGTGCTCCGAAGATGAAGGTCTTACAGGTTTCGGAACAACATGAATAATGACAGAATTTTCAGTTTTGGGTGAACTATCTCAACACAGTATGCAGGTTTTCTGTGTTATCGTATTCTCTTCAACTCTACTGATTCTATTGCTGCAGTGGTGTTAAATCCTAAGTAGATGTGGTGTAACAACTTTAAGACCTGAGATAAGACAAACAACACCCTTATGGGGTCACTTAAATGTCATCAACACATCTGAACATGTTATCAGGTGTTTTCCACCAAAGGTTTTAGCCAATCCCTTGACTTACAGACCAGAATGTTTCAACAGTGTTTTCACGACGCGGCATCAATCTGCCATATTGGCGGCACTGAACATAATCAATGCCACTGAACTGAACGTAACTCTCATATTTTGCTGATTATTGATGCTGATCAATTATTGGGCTGTACTAATCAAACCAGTAAAAACATTTGGAGTACTATAGACTGCCAAAACAAATCAAGTATAATAGTGCAAAAAACTGTTTTAAGGAACAAAATGTGTTTGTGGTTGGCCAAACTGAACCAGGATTTCCAGGGCAAGAATCATGACAACATTTGTGTTTGTTCTTATCATTTCCAGTCAGGTAGTAGGTGAAATATTAGGCTAACATTTTAATTAATACTGTTCATATGTCTTTACCACCTATTAACTTTAGTTTGTCAAAATATTGCACCCTTTAGCAGCTTTCACACATTTTTTCCATGGTTTAGACAGCATAAATGAGCAAAACAGCGTATTCAGTAGTACATTAACCATGCAATCCATGCTGTTGTTTACATCCGAGTATCGCCAATATGGCCGCACTTACGGGTAACGTAAGTGCAAACCCTCTATAACATATTTCTTTCCACAGCAAAACACTGACAGGCAAATTTTAACTTTAATTTACATACATTTTTTTGCTACCAACGCATTTAAGCTGTTTATCTATACAGCCTTTTTAAGATTGTAAATGCCTGACTATGATGCCTAAAAATGTTGTCTAAGTTGGCAAGTCAATAGGTTTTAGGACACAGTCCATTTCCGATTTTATAGTGCATGAATCAATCACCCACAGCACTAAAACTCAGGCCGCTTTAATAGCTAAACATCACAGATCAAGAACAAATAAGAAGATTATGAAAAGAAGAAATCAAATATAAAACATGCACCAAATGTAGCCTTTGTGTTAATGTTGTTAACATTATGGGCCATTCTACAGAACTGGTGCAAACTGCTGTCCCACAACCAAAAAAAGCATTACATGTTTACTAAGATCCTTCTATTATCTATTGAAACCCACAATAATATTTAAAATATTAGTAAGCTATATGTAAAATTCTCATTTACTGGGTACTTTCAATTGGGAGGTGGCTGTCCTGAACCCTAACTCCTAAATTTTAACTTATGAAAATAATATTGAAAGAGTTCTTGTATTTTTTAATATATATTTTATATTTTCTTCGTAAATTATGAATCTTTATGTAAAAAAAAGGTGTTTCGCATTTTTCATGTCACTACTGAAACAGTGTATATTTTAGTCTATTGGCCAAGACTTATTAAAAAAAAAAACTACAAGTTGTGAGTAGATAGGTCTCATCATTTTGAGGTAAATGTGTTCAAAAGTCTGAAAAATCTGTGTGTAACTTTAAGGAACGTCACTACCGAACACCTTTTTTCTACAATTAAGCACACTTTTTTAAAAGTTATTCTATAAAATTTAGTTTTTATATGTGTATAGATGTTCAGAACTATGCATGTGCTGATCAGCATCTTTGAGCGAGGTTCAAAAGTATCTAAAATTTTCACTACTGAAACATTTGGTGAAGCTTCGGTAGTGACATCCGTTTTTTTTTTTTTTTGGGGTGTTATACCATAGAACTGTTATTACCGTAACAGTCACTACCAAAACATGTCATCATTGTTTCAGTACTGACAACAGAGGGGAAATAAACAAAATTTTAGTACAGTTATGCATTTTTTTTTTTGTATTTTAGTATGTCTTAGAAGTGTTTTAGGGAAGAAAATTATCTAAATTTTTAGTACAGTTATGCAATTTTTTTTGTATCTCAGTGTGTTTTAGTATGTGGGTTAAAATTCTGTAATGTGATGTGGTCACTACCAAAAAATGTGTAGTCACTATCGAAACATGGGATGTTTTGTCAAAAATAAAGTATGCTGAATTATCAGTCAAGACGTTATGATAGCTTTTGGTTCAATGTATATTCAAACTAATGAATTCTTAACTTTAAAGTCAGTATGGTCAACTTTTTAGATTCAAAAAACAACAAAAGTCCTAAATTAAACTGAAAATATTGTTAAAAATGTAATTGTTATGGATTTATCTCTGAAAAAAAAAATAGCAAAAGACATATTTACAATCTAGATGTAAGCAAAATCTTAACAGGTCAATATAATCCTTATAAATAAATTATATATTACTGCTTTTCGGTAGTGACAAATCTGGGGAGAGGACAAATATTCCAAAACATTTTGAAAATACAATATGAGAATTAACAGCACAATTACTAAAAATGTGTACCTTCGATGTTATTCAATTTGCATACATAGACATTTTTCGGAAAAGGCATTTTTCAAGACGTTTCCAACTCTGACTTTGGATCAATTTTGTAGAATTCAAAAAAAAAAAAAAAAAAAAAAAGTCTGATGATACTGTTTCATCATGTGATTCTAGAAATGATTACATGTGAGTTTGTACAACTTAATCATTATGTAAATAGGAGGACAAAAAACGTTTTCAGTCACAAGAGCTGTTTCTCTGTTTAAAAAAAACAGCTTCCTGTATACAAAATATATAAAAAAATACTCTATTTTTACTCTTGTAAATAAAATTAAAAGAAAAAATTAAATATTATTATTACTAATAATAATAATAATAATCTCTTACACCACCTCTACATTTTTGTTTTTAAAGACTTTAAGCAAAAAAAATAAATAAATAAATAAAAGATAACAAAAACAGATTCAGAAAACTATAAACATTCAATTAATCGTCTGTAATGTCTCCGCTTCGCGTCGTGCCTAACAACGCCCTTCAGCCGTGATTTATTCATGATACAGCACGGCCTCTCGTACCTTATTGCTTAAATATCACATGTTATGATATTGTTTATGAGTCGGTGGCATAATATATCTGTATCGAGTGTCAAAAGAAGGCCGCTATGTGTTGTGTAGCCCCCATTATTACCCTCAGTACATCTCCTCCTCCAGATCGTTTCCGTGTTGAGGATCTGCCTGAATTTCTTGCACACCAGCGCCAGGTTGGGCAGCGCAGTGCCGGGCAGAGAAGCGAAGATCTCCACTAGGAGCTCCGGCGGCAGATCCAGCAGCGACTGCGGGTGTGGTGGCCCTGCAGATGCCGAGGCCGAGTTCCGAGAAGCGAGTCCAGCGGCTCCGCTAGGCCCCGCAGCGCTGCTGTTATGACAGCTGCTTCTCCGACTGACGCTGCTGCCATCGGGCTCGTCTTTCATTTTGCCCACGACCCTCTCCTCTTCCTCCTCCTCGTCCATGTCCATCTCGGAGTCGCTGTCCTGATCCGCCTGGCTGTGCCTCTGCCGCCGCCTGCACCGCCGCGACTGACCCACTCCACAGAGCCTGGCACACACCGCCATCCGTAACAACATTACATCATCACCGCACAACAGCTTCTTCTTCTTCTTCTTCTTCTTCGTCTTTTTAATGGCGGGTGGCAACCGGCATTTAAGGTGCATATCCGCCACCTACTGTGCTGGAGTGTGGGCCAGAAATGTAAGCATCTAATCACGGTATGACTCAAAACAAAAAAAACAAAAAAAAAACCTTTACTTTACCTTCTTCCTACCTTTATAATTACTTTACCAATCAATTAAATCCTTTTCATTAAACCAGTTTCTCTTAAAAAGTTAAACAAATCTCCCATTATCTGCTCTCCGATTTTAAAAAGATTTTTAAGGCTCAACATGTTTTCTCCAAACTTCAGTACTTCCTCTTTTAATTTTATCCTTTGTTTTTCATATTTGACACATTCACTAATCACATGTTCCGCTGATTCCTCTCCCCTTCCACAATCACACATACCTGAAGGGTGCTTTTTTAATAAATACATAGTTTTATTTAATCCAGTATGTCCTAATCTCAACCTCGAAATAATGCTACTTTCTCTAGCACATCGACCTGTAGGTTTCCTTTTCCCCACTTCTTGCATAATATTGTATAAATGCCGCCCTTTCTTTCCTTCATCCCATTGTCTCTGCCATGTCTTCATAACATTTTCCTTTATTTTAACTTTAACTTCAGCTTTACTTACTGCCACTTTTGTAATTCTGTCAAGTTTCAAAGCTTGCTTAGCCAACATATCTGCTGTTTCATTTCCTTCAATCCCCCTATGAGCTGGAATCCACATAAATCTGACCGCTGCATTAATATGCTGCAGTCTGTATACAGTCTCATATATTTCGTACACAATATCAAGTCTGTTATTAGATGATACCGACTGAAGAGACATTAATGATGATAGGCTATCAGAGCAAATTAAAACCTTGGCAATTTTGTTTTGTTCCACCCACTGTAATACCCTTAAAATAGCTAACATTTCCACAGTAAATACTGTCAGATGATCAGAGGTTCTTTCCTTAACATTTACCTTTAGTTCTGGAATAGTGAATGCAAAACCGGTAAAACCACTCTTAGGATCTTTTGAGCCATCCGTAAATGCAGCTATAAATGAATTATATATAGACCTTATTCTAGCCTCCACTTTTTCAACCCAGTTTCCTTTCCCATTAAGTCTTTTTATTTCTCCTTGAATATAGAAGTCTATAATTAGTGGTGAAAACAACCAAGGCGGCGTCCTTGAACAAGGAACAGTAGGACTGAACTTACTCTCCTGCAATTTCATTTCAATTGCTATTTTACTAGATGCCCAAGCAAAGCATTCTGTCTTAGCCTTCCCACTTTCCCAACAAGGGGTAAGACACTTAACTGTAGGATGCCATCTTTCATTATGACCTTTTAGATTGGCCCAATAATTCATCATCAGTTGCTCAAATCTTAAGCTTAATGGTAGCTCACCCACCTCCACTTGCAATGCGCAAGCCGGTGAGGACCTTATTGCTCCACAACAAATTCGCAGTGCTTGATTTTGTATACTTTCCAGTTTCTTTAGTGTTGTTTTCGACGCAGATCTAAACACTATACTTCCATATTCCATCACTGGTCTTATTAAAGCCACATACACCCCTCTTAAGGCTCCTTTACTAGAACCCCACTCTATCCCAGTTAAGCACCTCATTATATTTAAAATCTTCTTACACTTTTCCTCTACTTTCCTTACCTGCTCTGTCCAAGTTAGTTTAGAGTCAAATGTTACCCCTAAAAACCGAAAGGAATTTACCTGCTCAATTTGATTTCCATACAGTAACACCTTAGCATCTTTATCCCTCTTTTGAGTAAAAACCATCATCTTTGTTTTTTCCACTGAAAATTTAAAACCCCATGCATAAGACCATTCTTCAATTAAACCTACTGCTTCCTGTATCTTCTCTTGTACTAAAAGTAAGTTCTTGCCATTTTTCCACAGGGCAGCGTCATCAGCAAATAATGACTTCCCAATATCATACTTTATTTTACTAAAAACATCATTGATCATAATAGAGAAAAGTAATGGGCTTATCACACTACCCTGCGGGGTCCCATTATCTACTTTAAATTTATTAGACACTGAAGCACCAATTTTAACCTGAATATACCTTTCAAATAGAAAACTTTTGACCCAATTAAAAGCTCTTCCCTTAATACCCATTTTATCTAATTTAATCAGTAGCCCCTCTTTCCATACCATATCATAAGCTTTTTCCACATCCAAGAAAACTGCCATAACCGATTCCTTATTTATCAAAGCTTTTCTAATTTCTGTTTCCAAACAAACCACAGGGTCCATTGTTCCCCGTCCTTTCCTAAAACCACTTTGGTAGGGGGATAAAAGACATTTACTTTCTATATAAAATGTCATTCTTTCTACAATCATCCATTCCATAATTTTCCCCACATGCGACGTTAGGGCAATGGGCCTGTAGTTTGCTGGATTTGTTGGATCCTTACCTGGTTTTACTATAGGTATAATAATAGCCTCTTTCCAACTTATTGGTAATCTCCCTTCTTCCCAGCTCTTATTATATAAACCTAACAGTTTCATTTGCATTAAAATTCCAAACTGTTTCAACATCCTATAACTAATCTGATCTTTTCCTGGAGCAGTTATCTTAGCTTTATCTATTGCCCGTTTCATTTCGCTTAATGTAAAAGGGTAATCCAAAGCTTCCTCTGTACTTTCTTTCCTTATAAGTGCCTCTGGGTATGAATTTCTAGTCACTTCTCTCCCTCTTTTGCCAGCCTCTGACAGATTATTAGAACTATGAATTTCAACCAAAGCCTTAGCTATGATATCAGCTTTTTCCCCATTTGTTACTGCTATGGTTTCTCCTGATTTTAATACTGGAAACTGCCAGTCTTTTCTAATTCCCCTCATTTTCCTTATCATTCCCCACACATTTCCTAATGGAGTCGTTCTACCTATTTTATTACAATATTCTCTCCAACTGTCTCTTTTTGCCTTTTTAACTACTTTCCTAACTTGAGCTTGGGCCTTTTTGTACTCTATTAATCTTTGGAAGTTAAGATTATTCTTCAGCATTTTAAATGCCTTATTCCTTACTTTAATGCTTTTCCCACATTCTTCCGTCCACCATGGAACTGGTTTCCTATTCATTTTTCCTTTGCTTTTTGGAATACATAAGTTAGCCACTCTAAGCACTACGTCTTTAAATTTTCCATCAATTTCATCTATATCCTGGCTTAAATCAACTTCACTACTTGCCACCTCACATAAATATTCAAATTTACCCCACATAGCCTTATTTAATATCCATTTTTCCTCTCTTCCCTCTTCCCTCTCATCCTTTCTCACACATAACTTACATAAAACAGGAAAATGATCACTACCCATAGTAGACTCCTCCCATAACTCCCACTCACAAATACCTGCCACCTCTTTTGACACCAGTGTTAAATCAAGCGCTGAACTTTTACCTGTGTGAACATCTATTCTTGTGCTTCTCCCATTATTAATGCATACCAGATCCAACTCATCCAACAATTGTTCTATTATTAGACCATTTACATCTGTTTTCCCCCCTCCCCATAATGAACTATGGGCATTAAAATCTCCACATAAAATAGTGCGGCCACTTGCTAGCTCAACAATCTGTTTTAATTTATCACCATCTAATCTTCTACATGGATTATAATAATTTGCCACAGAAAACTTATCTTGCTTAGTCCATATTTTAACAATAATATACTCTTCCTCCCTTCCTTTTGATATAACTTGAAATGGAATACTTTCCTTGATAAATGTAGCACACCCACCCCCTACACCATCTTCCCTATCATTTCTTACACTAACATAATTACATATACTAAAATCTAATTTCCGTGATAACCATGTTTCCTGTATACAAATTACATCAGGTGCAGTTGGTAACGGACTAATAAAATACTTTAATTCCTGTCCATTTGCCACCAAGCTTCTTGCATTCCATTGAAGAATAAGGACCATAATATCAGCCAACAGATGAAACTTCCTGACTGGCCTGAGCACTTAGCTCATTCCTCACCTCTTCCCAGGACAAATCATTCAGACTAAGATGGTTCACTGCTGCCTTTACTATTATTTGTATCCTTTCCGTTTTTGACTTCGCCTCCGTTGTAGCATTGATGACCCCTGCTATAAAAATGATTAATTTCCTTAAATCAACCAGAACTTTGCCCTCTTTACTCTGTTCATGTTGATCATTTTTCAGATTCTCACTTGCCTCATTTACTACTCTTTCCTCCCTGCGATTCACCAGTCTAACAGCCTCTGCATATGATATTTTATTTTTAACTCTGACCTGCTGGATCTCAACCTGCCTTTTCATTACTTCACATCCCCCATATGCCACACTGTGATTCCCTCCACAGTTACAGCATTTCAGTTGTACATCCTTTCTACATTTCTCATAGTCATGGTCTTCCCCACATCTAGCACACCTTCTTTTCCCTTTGCAATTCATGGCTGTGTGACCAAACCTCTGACATTTAAAACATCTCAAAGGTTTAGGCACGTATTCTCTCACATTATACATCATATACCCCAGGGATACTTTATTAGGAAGCATTTCATCCTCAAATTCCAACAATACACTTTCACTTACTTGTCTCACCCCATTCTTAAAGCTGGTCAATCTTCGGGCATCTTTCACTTTCCCTCCTTTTAAGTTTGCTTTTATTTCTTCCACATTTACATCAACAGGAATGCCCCAAATCACCCCCCTCTTCCACATGTTTCTCTTCTCCACGCGACTAACACTACTTACTTTATGCCTTCCTACCTCCTTCATTCTACAGGCCCTTTCTCTTTGATCTTCATTTTTGCATATTATTAAAAGGTTTCCATCCCTCAACACTTTGGCCATTTTGACATCTCCCACTTGGTTTTTTAAAATCGTAGTCAACTTCACTGGATTCATACCAAGCACTCCATTTTCCTCACCAAATCTAAGTATTACTTTGAACTCATCATCTATCTTCGGATTATCATCCTTTCCATCAACTTTAGTCGTCATCCCTTTGAATTTCTTTGACCCCGCTTTTCCACTCTCACCACCCCGTTTCTCTCTTATTCCATCTATTTCCTGACTAAACTCCACATGATCCTCGTTCTCAGTGTCATCCGAGTAAGCCCATTCTGGCCCATTTCCAGCACAGCTTTGCCTACCCGACATCGTTGTCAACGCTTTGTCACGCTTCCCCATTTCTTCCAAAAAAGTTCCTTGTCTTCTCTTCATTAGGTGACAGCAACTCGAAGAACTTTTATCATCGCTTCTTCAACTTTTCCTCCCGCGTAAACTTTTCAAAAGGTTTAGCCGACAACCAGTCAAACTTTGTGTAAAGTCTCGTTCCTACGGTGGCCGAGCCTCCACCTCTCCAAAACTGAGCCTCGGTCGAAACTCCACCGCACAACAGCTGCTGTCACCTGCAGTGCTCCTCTACTGCGTGCGTGCGCGTGCGTGCGCGTGCGTGTTACGTGCCTAGGCGTCCGCTCGTGACGCCATCGCGCAGCACGCTGACGACCTACGTTTGGACGTCACTGGTTACGGAAGATTAGTAATGTTAATTTAAATGTGTATATATTTGTATTAATATGTACATAATTGCATAGTAATAAAAATATATATAATTAAAATTTGTTTTGGTCTGACCCGGTCTGACCTAGGTTCACATAGCCTATATTTGATTCTGCCAATGTTGTACACTCCTTTACTTTAAAATACATTATTTTTTTATTATAACAATACTATTAATTTTTTTTATTTTTATTTTATTTTATACGGTACATTTTTTTTCATGCAAATAGTTACCCATCTTATCCGCTTCTTAAAACTGAACTAAATTCACTTCTAAAATCTCTTCATCTTATAAAGAATAAAAAACCCTATTATTCCTGAAATATTATACAGAGGTATTTAAAGAAAACACATTTATTTAGATGCTTTCCTTATGTGCGATTGTTGGAATATCTTTGTAATATCATTGTAATGTCATTCACATTCTGGTGTTTTTAGTTTTTCTGTAACAATTTTTGTTTTTATTATTATTGTGTTTTTCATTTATGTTTAATTTTAACTATTGGTCATTATTTTATTAGTTCATACATTTAAAATTATAATATTTAAAAGCAAAAACAACAAAAAAGAACGAATTGTTTTTCTAAATACCGCACTATAGCGACATCTTGCTGTCAAATATGTGTGAACATTGGGTGGAAAATAAAGTCTAACTTAATACTTTCTCTTTGTTTGTTTGTTTGCATTATTAATAACCCCTTGTGCTTAATAGAAAAGGGAAAATAAACTAATTTAAAAAAAAATGTAGAAGCACAGTCAACATTTTAAGAGCACCTGCTAATCAATAACAATAACAATTAACTTTAACATTATGTTTATATACACATACTTATATATATATATATATATATATATATATATATATATATATATATATTTTTTTTTTTTTTTTTTTTTTTTTTTTTTTTTTTTACATATTGTTTAAGAGGCTCAGGAAATATCTGATTATCTGAAATGATACTTTAAAAACGAAACTAAAAGGGCCAGTAGGCGGCGGTAAGACACTTTGTATATGTAGGCTTTTTACATTTATTTTTACATAAAGACAAATACCCACAATTACCAAGTGTATTCTGGTCCGTGTTTTTATGGCAGTCTACAGCAAACAGTTACAACTGTATTCTGCCTATTTTGTATTTCATGAAATTAATCAATGTTTTTGAATTAATATTATTCATCTCTTACGAAAATGAACCATGATTTTATTATAGTAAATATGTAGCAACCATGTTTTTGTCTTATAATTACCAGTTGTATAAACACAGTTTTCGTACAAATAGCATAGTTAAACTATGGTTAGTTTAGCAAAACCATGATTCATTTGGTTTAACTATAGTAACCTTTTTTTTGGTAATATAAAACCATGGTTCGTTAGGCCCTGTTTACACTTGGTACAGGTATGTGCCAAAAAATTAGAATATCGAGGGAAAGTCCATTTATTTCAATAATTTGTTTCAAAAGGTGAAACTTGTGTGTTATAGTAGTTCACTACACACAAAGTGAAATATTTCAAGCCTTTATATGTTTAAATTTAACTGGTTATGGATTAAAGATTGAAAACAAATCCAGTATTTCACAAAATTAGAATATCATGACAAAGTTCAACATTGTAGGCTCCCTGTGTCCCAATCTAGTCAGCTAATTAATGCAAAACACCTGCAAAGGTTTCCTCAGCCTTTAAATTGTCTTCAAGGGGAAGACTGCTGACTTGACGGTTGTGCAGAAAACCATCATTGACACCCTCCATAAGGAGGAAAAGTCTCAAAAGGCAATTGCAGAAGAAACTGGATGCTCTCAGAGTGCAGTATCGAAGTATATTAAAAGAGTGTTAAGAGAAAGGTAAGGAAGATGTGGCCGGAAAAGGAGCACAAGTGACGGATGACCGTTGAGAGGATTGTCAAGGGCGATTCAGAAATCTGGGGGAGCTTCATATGGAGTGGCCTGAGGCTGGTGTCAGTGCATCAAGAACCACCACATACAGACGTCTGCATGATATGGACTACAGCTGGAGAATTCCATGCGTCAAGCCACTCTTGAACCAAAAACAACGTCAGAAGCGTCTGTGCTGGGCTATGGAGAAAAAGTACTGGTCTGATGAAAGCAAGTTTTGCCTTTCCTTTGGAAATCAAGGTCCCAGAGTCTGGAGGAAGACCGAAGACGCACAAAAGTCAGGTTGCTTAAAGTCCAGTGTAAAGTTTCCACAGTCAGTGATGGTTTGGGGAGCCATGTCATCTGCTGGTGTGGGTCCATTGTCTATTATCAAGTCCACAGTCAACGCAGCTGTCTACCAGGAAATTTTAGAGCACTTCATGCTTTCTGCTGCCGACAAGCTTTTTGGAGATGACGATTTTATTTTTCAGCAGGATTTGGCACCTGCTCACAAAGCCAAAACTACCAGTACCTGATTTAATAGCCATGGAATAACTGTACTTGATTGGCCAGCAAACTCGCCTGACTTGAAAATCGTTGGGGTATTGTCAAAAGGAACAGAGACCCCAAAATGCAGATGAGCTGAAGGCCAATATTAAAGCAACTTGGGCTACCATAACACCTCAACTGTGTAATTAGTGTAAAAGGAGGCCCAACAAAGTACTGAGGACATAATACAGTACATCAACACACTTTTTTTAGAAGGCCAACATGTGTTTAAGATCCTTTTTTAATTGTTCACATGAAATATTCAATTTTTGTGAAATACTGGATTTTTTTTTTGTCTTAATCCATAATCATCAAAATTGAAACAAAGGCTTGACATATTTCACTTTGTGTGTAGTGAACTAATATAACATACAAGTTTCACTATTTGAAACAAGTTATTGAAATAAATGGACTTTCCCTCGATATTCAAATTTTTTTTACACATACCTGTAGTATTAAGATGCGTTTTGGTCGATCGGATCACAGTCAAAACAAGAGCGGCGGGAGGTACAGTTATTGCGCGCGCACTTGTACTTACTGTTGCTAATGTTATTAGCAAACAAGCTGCAGTAGGCTAGGCAGGCAGTAGGGGGTAGACTACACTCCAGTTTCGATTTCTGGCAGAAAGCTAGGCGTGTTGGATCCAACAACAGAATAAAGTCGATCGGTCACGATGGCGGAGGCTCAAAGTGAGTTAACTATTTAACTATTTTAACTAATCTAATAGTATTTCAGTACGGTTTCCTATGAAGGTAACCCATAAATCCCGGATTCCGATTGAAATTCGGAATGTTCTTGTTTCTGTTCGTACATTTCTGTCATTTAAGTTTGATGTTTTGAATTACTTTAGCTTCTTCACAAAAGTAGACTATCCTTAGTAGACAACTCTCTATTAACTGCACAAGTAGATTCTTATTGTTTTCATGAGCAAAAGTAGGTCTATCATTTGTAGTCTTGCATAGACGAAGTTGTTATATTATGAATGCTACAGATATATAAAGCATGTTTTAGTGCATCAAGTTTAAGAGCAAAAAAAAGATTGAATTTGATAAGAAGATGTAATTTTGTCTGTTTGTCTATATACCGGTATTATATATATATATATATATATATATATATATATATATATATATATATTGTGGCGGGAGTCCCGAGGCACAATCAGCGTCGCCCTGGCAACTCACGCCAAACACCTGGACCTCATCACCACGGACCAATCGTTCACGGACGCCGCCCCTACAAAAGCCGGTTGCTCACCACAGATCACTGAGAAACTATCTCCGATGAGGTTGAAGCTTACCTGCTCTCTGCTCTCATTTCCCCCTACAGATTCGCCGTGAACGATTGGCCACCGTCACTTCTGGACACCGCCACCACCGCGAACTCACCTTCAAGCACCTACCCGTTTGCTTGCACCTTCCTGGGGAATTCTGCACGACAAGGACTTCACCTCTCACGGAGCACCGACGCACATTCACCTGCCACTTCACCGTTTCACTTAAGTCTGTTCAATAAACTCACCCTCCGGGGCTCAACTAAAAGTCTTGTCTTGTCGTGCTGTTCCCCGCCCGGCCACAAGGTGGTGGAGAATGCGGGCATTGGCTCGTCGCGGGGACTGGGCGGTCTGTATACTGCGCGGGGGTGCGCCTCTAGCGTACCTCGACGACGTGGTCATCCACTCGGAGGCGTGGGAAGACCACCTGGAGCGGCTGCGCAGGGTGCTGTTGGAGCTTCGCCGGGCTGGACTAACCGCCAACCCCCGCAAATGCCACCTAGCCATGAACGAAGGCAGGTACCTCGGCTTCAAAGTGGGAAGAGGACTCATCCGGCCTCAGGAGGACAAGGTCAAAGCCATTATGGATGCCCCTAAGCCATCCACCAAGTCGCAGGTACGTGCCTTCTTGGGGTTGGCGGGTTATTATCGGTGCTTTATCCCCGGCTTTTCCTCTATAGCCGCCCCTCTGACAGACCTGACCAGGAAGGGACAGCCAGAGCGGATCCGTTGGTCTGGGGAAACCGAGGAGGCCTTCCGGCGCATCAAGGAGGCCCTGACCACCGAGCCCGTCCTGCGTGCCCCAGACTTCAACTGTCCCTTCCTGCTCCAAACGGATGCCTCCGACACGGGATTGGGGGCCGTGCTCTCCCAGGTCCAGGAGGGAGAGGAGCATCCGATTGTGTACATCAGCCGGAAGCTGTCCAAGGCCGAGCGCAACTACGCCGCGGTAGAGAAAGAAGCTCTCGCCATCAAGTGGGCAGTCCTGGAGCTGAGGTACTATTTATTAGGTCGACATTTTACACTGTTTACAGATCATGCACCGCTACAGTGGATGGCCCGGGCCAAAGACACTAACGCCCGGGTCACGAGGTGGTTCCTCTCGCTCCAGGACTTCCACTTCGATGTGCGCCACCGGGCCGGATCCAGCAACTCCAACGCTGACGGACTCTCTCGGTCTTGGGCAGCGTATGCAGGTCTGTCAGGGGTCATTCCCCTCCCACCCCCTGTCTCCCCTTTTGTTTCTGCCACCAGGACCAGGACGTCGCTTGGGGGGGGGAGTGTGGCGGGAGTCCCGAGGCACAATCAGCGTCGCCCTGGCAACTCACGCCAAACACCTGGACCTCATCACCACGGACCAATCGTTCACGGACGCCGCCCCTACAAAAGCCGGTTGCTCACCACAGATCACTGAGAAACTATCTCCGATGAGGTTGAAGCTTACCTGCTCTCTGCTCTCATTTCCCCCTACAGATTCGCCGTGAACGATTGGCCACCGTCACTTCTGGACACCGCCACCACCGCGAACTCACCTTCAAGCACCTACCCGTTTGCTTGCACCTTCCTGGGGAATTCTGCACGACAAGGACTTCACCTCTCACGGAGCACCGACGCACATTCACCTGCCACTTCACCGTTTCACTTAAGTCTGTTCAATAAACTCACCCTCCGGGGCTCAACTAAAAGTCTTGTCTTGTCGTGCTGTTCCCCGCCCGGCCACAATATATATATATATATATATATATATATATATATATATATATCTGTCTGTCTGTCCGTCTCTCTCTCTGTCTGTCTATCTAGATTTAGCCAAAGTTTGTCTTACAAATGCTTCAATCTAGTTAATGAAGATTACATTCTTACCTAACTCTGAATGTTCTTAAATGCAGAATTTTATGAAATACAAAAAAATAAAATAAAATACACCACCAGAATAATAAGGGCTGGACACTAAAGGGTCTCTACTAAATTATCATCATATCAAATTGTATGTCTTTATTCCGGCTGACATGAGCTCTAACCAGTTCTTTTCATGCTGAGCCAGACACACAGATAAAATCATCTGTTAAGAGAAGTGATGTAAGTACATTTTCTACAATGTGTGTTTGTTACAATGAGACTTCAAAGCTCTTTATTTTCAGCTGATGTTGTGTGTGTTTGTTAACACTCATCATTCTCTCTTTATTAAGAGGCACAGTTTGGGAAGGCCTAGTAAGCATGATGAAAGTGCTTTCGAAAAACAAGGTAGGCTCATATATATATATTTTTTTATTAAATATGAGATCTCTACTTTGATTGCTGATGAACCGTACAGTTTGTGTTTGTGTCTGCATTAAGAAACTCAGTGTCCTAATATTACTAAAGATCATGATACGTGTTGGGGACTGAATTTTTTTTTCCTTTTAAATCAACATCAGATCAAATTGTACTTGTGTCCTTAATCTAGCTGACATAACCAGTACTTTTCAATTAGGGCCAGATACAACGACGGAATGTATAGTAAGTGACAAAAAAAAATCCTATAATGTGCATTTGTTAAGACCATGGTAAACTGACTTGGAAGCTTTTTACTTTTCATTCACTAACAAGGACCATGCCACAACCATACAGATAATACTTTATTATGATGAAGACAAGATGAAGGAAATAGGAAGGAATAGGCTGTAATTATTCTCTGAGCACCTTAAGAAGCTGAAGAATGCAAGAAGGAACATGCATTCTAATGTTTGGTCTATCAAAGGGCTCATGTAGCCTAAGCATATCCAATGTGGATACATTAGCTCAGAAGATCAGAAGTTAATGGCGAGCATCTAGCTATGGTGGTTGGTTCTTATTTCCATAGACTTTAGAAACATGGGAATGTGAAATTGAGTCGCATTGCTCACCAGTTGCAAGTTTGTGAATGAAGTTGATTCTGGATAAGTAAGTCTGAATAGTGGAGGCTCAGATTTTTAAATTAGAACGAACATTGAGTGACAAATTTGCAGATGGACCAAACATCCAGTAAAGGAAACAGAATTTGGTAGTAGAAGGCAGAAAGGGTACTATGGCCAAGACCACTGAGGATAGCTTCTCGCGAAGGTCTTCCAGATGTGGATTTAGTTGAAGATGGTAAGTGAAAACGGTGGAACTGGCGTGGGATGGATGTCTGACTCTGGATCCAAGATCCTGAACTTCTGAAAAGAAAGGCGAGACAAAGAATCGGCTATTCTATTATAGTAGCCTGGAATGTGAGCGGTTTGGATTGGAAACTGGTGTTGAGCAGATATTAGTGTCAGTCTGCGAACAAATTGCATGATGGCAGGGAAATGAGATCTGCCTTCATTTATGATATCAATGACTGCTGAGTTGTCCGAGTGAATAATTATGATATGTTTGGACCATTTGTGCCACCAAAGGATGGCTGCTATAATGACTGCATACATTTAGAAAAGAGCGGACGAGGGCAAGTCTGATTGCTGAACTAGATAGCTAAACTCAGGTGGCCATTCGGAAGTGAACCAACAGACTATGTAGTATCCGCTGAGGCAGGTGGAAGGTGCTGCATCTGTATAAAGCTGAATGTCTTCTGCCTGTGTGACGTAGACATTATAAAAGAAGAATATGCCATTCCATGAAGACAGGAATTGTTTCCAGAGGCGCATTTCCATCTTACAGTCTTCGTCCATATAGTGACTTTGTCATGAAGAGAGGGGATTGTTGCTACTTTTGATAGTAGGTGAGCAAGGTGTTATTGATGAGAATACAGAGTCCTCTGAGAGGGAGTCGAAGATCTTGGGGCTGCTTTTGCAGCCAAAAGTGAGGCGTACTGCAAAAGAATAATCTCCTTTCCAGAATATTCAGAAGAAATGCCAGAATTCTGAATGAATGGGCATGAAAGCACTGGTGATATCTGCTTTTGAGAGCCATGCTCTGTGCCCTGCCTTGCGGATGAGAGTGATTGCTTGGTCAATGGATGCGTATTTCATGGAAAAGTCTGGGGCTGGAATGATGCTATTAATGCTTGGAATGCATGTGCCGTGAGGGAAAGAAAGGTCAATGATTAATCTTTTTCCCAGAGTGATTTCTGGTGGCGATGCCGATGGGACTGATTCTAAATCGGGAAAATGGAGGTTCTTTGAATGGGCTGTGGCAGGAGGAGCAAACGACAGACACAGTGGGTGTGGTGTCAGGCCTCGGAGAAGCTTTTATTTTTGTCCAAAGGGGGAAAAAATGGTACAAAATAAATGGCATCTGGTGTCCTCGTTGTGCCGGGGAATTCTGTGAAGGAGGGGCAGTGTTTGAGAAGGAAGGGTCCAGGGGTCCAGGTCCAGCGGTACTAGTGGTGGCGGCTTCCTCAGTGGCTTCGTTCTGCCTTGGCCCACGGCACCTCTCGGGTGATTCGAACGGCACGGCATCCTGGCCTATCAGCCGTCATGCACGGGGAAGAGACTCCCAAGGTGCGGCGCGCCCGGCATTTTAACAGTGGCAGTGATGAGGTGGCTCTACAAAGCTTGCAGGAGAGAGAAGTACCGGTAAAAATGTGACAGTAGAGTTCAGCATCGAGAGTGCCCCAGTATGTCCTTTGATTTAAATTGCTGTAACCAACCTGCTGCTTGAGTGGCAAAAAGGACATGGTAGTTATAGAAGCCAGTTCGTCTAGCTCGGTCTTTCTATCTGGGTAGACAGAACAAATTATGTTTCGGTAAATCAATTCCGTGATGATACTGGAAGATTTGAGGACTGTGAGGTGGAAGAAGCTGGTGTGGTGGCTTGCGTTTGGTTGCTGTTAGGTGGCACAGATGCTGCTTGCTGAGGCCATTGACAAGGCTGTGTGGTGATGTCAAAAGTGACGATGAGCGGATTCTATGAGAATGCCGGAAGAGTTGAGGGCTCTGAGTTTATGTTTAGAGAAGTGTTGATAGATGCTGTAAAAAGTTGGAATAGTCGTGATTTATTATCAGAGTGGCTGAAATTGATGCCTTTATCCTTGAGAGTACGCTGAAGGCGAGCCACGGTCCATTGCTTGATGTTACTCTCTAGACCAGGAGACTTGCTGTGAGTGCGTTGACGAGGACTGCTGGTGGATGGATGTTAACTCATGTTCAGAGCGGTCGCACCGGCTTCTGTGCCTGTGAGATCAGGGATCACGGATAGTAGTTCTTGTGTGTGGAGGAGAGTGGATGTGTGATCGAGTCGGGGTTGAAGAAATCTCGGATAAAGAACTTGTACAAAAATGCTCGCGGGGCTAAGGAATTTGAACAGCGAAATGCAGCCGATGTGAAGATTGGCTGCGTGAGGATTGGCTGTGTGAGGATTGTTGAGAAGATTTTCTGGGTGGAGGAGACTTGTTTCCAAATAGGTTGTCTTCTGATTTAGAGGGGTTGATCTGCAGCCCAGGATCCATGGGGAGTGAGTCTAACGAGAAACTGAGACAAACGGTTCAGAGAAGGTCAGTTTTGCATAAATAGTTGATGGGGAACGAGCTGATAGGTTGAGGCGTGGCCTTGCTCCCAAACTTTAGTTAACTCATTAACTCCATCTAATGTTGTGTGTGTGTTTGTTTACTTCATGTTCATGAGCTGCTTAACAGTCATTATTTCTCTTTATTAAGAGGTTCAAATCGAGAGGGCCAGGCACAAGGGTGACACCTCACCTCAGGTGACAAGAAATTTTCTATAATGTGTGTTTGTTATAAAAAGACCATGGTACACTAAAAAGGACATGAAAGCTCTTTATTTTCACCAAATGTGTGTGCATCTGTTTATTTTGTCCATGAACTGCTCAAACACTCACTATATTTCTCTCTTTATTAAGTGGGAAGTTCTCCAAGGTAGGCTAATATTCTTTTTAATGTGAGAGCTCCACTTTGATTGCTGATGAACATTGTAATTAGCTGCTGTGCTTGCATGAAGGAGCTCAGTGTTTAAAAAACTTCAAATCATGAGCTCTCTCCCAGAATAATACATTTTGGGTGCTAAACAGTTTCTACTAATTTAACATCAGATCAATTTTTACTCGTGTCCTTATTCCAGCTGACATGAACTCTAACCAGTTTCTTTTCAATCAGGGGCACACACAATGATGGAACCTCATCCACCTGTACGTACAGTATAATAAGTGAAATTACATTTCCTATAATGTGTGTTTGTTAAAACCATGGTAAACTGACCTGGAAGCACTTTACTTTTAACTAATGTTGTGTGTGTTTGTTTACTTCATGTTCATGAGCTGCATAACACTCATTTTTTCTCTCTTTATTAAGTGGCCAATTTACGCACAAGGTAGGCTAATATTCTGACTTCTTAATGTGAGAGCTCTACTTTGATTGCTGATGAACACTAATTAGCTGCTGTGTTTGTGTCTGCATTAAGGAGCTCAGTGTTTAAAAAAAACCCTTCAAATCATGAGCTCTCTACCAGAATAATACATTCTGGGTGCTAAACTGTTTACTAATTCAGCATCAGATCAAATCGTACTTGTGTCCTTATTCCAGCTAACATGAACTCTAATTTTTTTTTTTTTTTATATATATTCAGGGCCAGACACAACGATAAAACATAACTCATCTGTAAGTAGTGAGGAATTTTCTATCATGTATTATAATGAGACCATGGTTAACTAAAAAGGACTTGAAAACTTTATTTTTAACTTTAATGCTGTGTGCATCTGTTTACTTCATGTCCATGAACTGTTAACACTTATCCTCTCGTTATCAAGTGGTTTATTCGCTCAGAGTTTGGGACGCATGATTTAATTCAGAGACTCCAAAAAAGAGACCCAGGTAGGCGCATATTCTGACTTTGTTTGGTCATGAAATAAATCACCAACTGAATATCTTCAAAACACTGCAAGAGTTTGGATCAATAATTTAAAAGATGATACACATTAAAGTTTTTCTCTATTGCGAAAACACTATAACCAGGCTTTTGAACTAAAATTTGAAAACCATAACGCCATTTTTCAAAAGGCACACCCATTTCCCTAAACTATAAACACTATTACCCTGCTTTAACACATGAGTCAGATTTGGTGGGGGCATTGTTTTTTGTAGCATTGTTTTGAATTTATCTAATCAGTGTATAAAACTGTATTGTAGTGTGTGTTTTTGAGGGTTTGTGTGACGTCTGAGAGCAAAGTTTGGTTTTTCAGCAAGATTGAGTTAGAAGTTATGGATTTGTGTTTAGAGTTTCGCAAATAAGAGACATCATTACAAGAAATGTGTTTAAGCAATTGAGAAAAACTGTAATAAGTGGCGGTGATATAGTGAATTGTTTTCTTTTTTGAGACAGAAGTGTGATTTGAATCTTGACAGTTCTTACATTGATGGCCTTATTTATTTAGTTACTGAACCGTAAGTTTATAATTTAGGTTATTTAGTAATTTAGTAAAGATTCTGTAACTTCAGCTTGGTTTAAAAGGATTGTCTTTTCTGCTGTCTGTTCAGTGCTGTTAAAGGGGTCTTCAACTGAGAAATCAAAATTCCCTTGATCTTTTGATAATTGCACTATAAACACTATAAATAGTCTAAAAACAGCTTACAGTGCCTTGCGAAAGTATTCATACCCTTTCATTTTTTTTTTTTCATGTACCTTTAAAATGGTACTTAGTTGAAGCATCTTTACAGCCACAGGTTATTTTGGCATGATGTGACAAGCTTTGCACATCTGCAATCATCTTGATAACATTATAATTTAATCTCAGAGATTAAAAACAAAAGCAGTTCATGACCTCTTTAAACAAGACTTTTCATCTCAGGGTGACTGTATTATGTGATCATTCTCAATCTGTTTTATTTTTTCCTCTAGCATGGCAGAAGAGCGTATGTCAGTATAAGAAGTCAATTGACTGGTGGGATAGGCATCAGATTGAGAGGAGTTTCCCCTCTGGTGAAAGAGTATCACTGGCTGCCCTCTACACTGAACCTGTGATTATTCAGAAAACTAAAAAAGGCAGTTTTCGGGATATCAGTGTGGAGGAGTTGTTTAACAAGTCAAACATACATCTGTATTATCCAACAACTATCATTCTCCAAGGAAATCCTGGTAGTGGAAAATCTTTCATAGCGCAAAAGATCATGTTGGACTGGGCATCTGAAAAACGTTACCTGGAACACTTTGATCTGGCTTTCTGTCTGAGGTATGAAGAGGTGAAGTGTATTTCTAAGGAGATGAACTTGATTGAGCTCCTGAGCTGGAATTGTAGTTTAACACAAGATCAGACCGCAGAGATTTTACAGGACTCAGCACTGAGAGTGCTCCTCATCATTGATGGACTTGAAGATCCTGATGAGTTTAGATTCATGTGTGATGAATTTTGCATATCATCCAAATTTCAGAAAGCCCCACCTGAGGTCATTGTTTGTTCCTTGCTTCGTAAACGAATCCTACCCAGAACTGTCTTGCTCATCACTACTAGAACTGAGTTCCCACAGGGCTTGTTGCTTATAAGACAACAACGTTTCTCTAGGATAGTAGGTTTCTCTGAGAAGGGGGTGGAGGAGTACTTCCAGAAGTTCTTCCTGAAAGAGAAGCTCTTCAAAAAAGCCTATGAATTTGTGAGAGAAAATGAAAGTCTCATCACAGCCTGTTCCCTCCCTGTAATGTGCTGGATCATCTGCACGGTGATGCGAGAGAGGTACAGTGAAGGTGCAGACGTGACGAGTGGACTGGAAACCACCACCTCCATGTATGTTGACTTTGTGTTCACTCTACTGGAGCATCACCGCCAGGATTTGAATCAGTCTGTCCTGACCCTGCTAAGGAGTCTGGGTCAGCTGGCAGAGAGAGGGATGCTGGAACAGCAAGTGCTGTTTGAGGAGAAAACAATGTCAGACCCTGCCGGCAATCCATTCCTGTGCAAGAGAGAAATCAGCCAGGAGACGATGTTCAGTTTCATGCATCGCAGCTTTCAGGAGTTCTTCACTGCTCTCTACTACGTCCTTCTGGATGAAGAAGAGTCGAAGAGGAAAGTGAGAGAGCTGCTCCACACTGTAGAGAAAGGATGGGCTTTGTCCTGTTGGTCTAATAGAGAGACAAAGTTAGAAATAAGCAAATCGAAGCTGCTGCAGCCTGTGATTCTGTTTCTCTGTGGTCTCTGTAAGAAAGAATGGGTCTCCTCATTCTTTGAAAAGCACAACATGGCTGTCTCTGTCAACATAGAAACCCAGCTTAAGGAATGGATCAGTCAGTATTCACAGAGATATCAAAATGAACACATGCTGTTCATTCTCCATTGTCTCTACGAGCTCCATGAGAAGAACTTCATTGGAAAAGTTGTGAAGCAGTTGGATTCGATAGATCTGTCAGATACTCTACTGAAAAATGCAGACTGCTGGATTTTGCGGTTTTGTTTTCAGAACTGTGTTTCCATTGGCAAACTAAGACTCAATATAACATCTGACAATCTGAAGATTCTTCAGTCTACACAGTACAGTTGTGAAGAGATGTGGTGAGCAACGATCAAACTTTCTACATGTTTGAGACTTTGGCATTGCTCTTGAATTTATACCTACTGTACTATGCTTAAACACATTCACTTATGTGAGCTAAATGTTCATATATATTTTGTTCACTTTTGAAGGTTGAAGGTGGACCACATTACAGATGATGCTGGGGATTTGATTTCAGCTTTTGGTGAAGGGAAGATTGGGAAAGAACTGATGTAATGAATATTTAATTCTAAACTACCAATATCTATTACTGCTATGGACTCTATGCATGGAGCACAGCCTACACATTTGCATTAAAATCTCAAACAGTGCCTGTGCTTTTAGTGACATTTTTAGATCAAGCAAAATATTAGTCTTCTCAGATTCTTTAACCTTTCAGTGCCATTGTCAATTAACTGGATCATCAGATCTTTAACTCCACATTGATACCTGAAATTACACATTTATTATTTTGGAGACAAAAACTATTCTCATATTTAATATTAAATATAGGATTGCTCTGTCAATCCAACTTAAATTTCTGTAGTACTATGACAGTTCACCCCACATTTGACATGCAGCCACAGTAATGTTAACACTGTGTCCTAACTACGCGACACATATTCTATATTTTAGAAACGGTTTCTATTTCTGCGGCGTCACAGCTGGAACAACAACATTCAGACCAATGACAGTGATAATGATAAGACGATGTACAAGAGGCATCATTGTGGAAAAAAAATATTACTCATCTTTTATTTACATTTGAACAAAAAGTGGCATGTCCAAAATTATTCATACCCTTCTCAATAATCAATAGAAAAGCCTTTATTGGCTATTACAGCAATCAAACGCTTCCTATAATTGCTGACCAGCCTTTTGCATGTCTCCACTGGTATTTTTGCCCATTCATCTTTAGCGATGAGCTCCAACTCTTTCAGGTTGGAGGGTCTCCTTGCCATCACCCTGATCTTTAGCTCCCTCCACAGATTCTCAATTGGATTTAAGTCAGGACTCTGGCAGGGCCACTGCAAAACGTTAATGTTTTTGTCTGCTAACCATTTCTTGACCACTTTTACTGTGTGTTTTGGGTCATTGTTGTGCTGAAATGTCCGCTGGTGCCCAAGGCCAGGTTTCTCTGCAGACTGCCTGATGTTGTTGTTGAGAATTTTGATGTATTGCTCCTTTTTCATGGTGCTTTTTACTGTGATTAGGTTCCCTGGTCCACTGGCTGAAAAACACCCCCAAAACAATAGGTTCCCACCACCATGTTTGACAGTGGGGATGGTGTTTTTAGGGTTGAAGGCTTCTCCTTTTTTATGCCAAATGAAGGCTACATTATTGTGACCAAACAATTAAATTTTTGTTTCATTTGACCATAAAACAGAAGACTAGAAGTCTTCTTCTTTGTCCAGATGAGCATTTGCAAAGGCCAAGTGGGCTTTTGTGTGCCTTATCTGGAGAAGTGGTGACCGTTGAACCCAGCGGTGTTCAGTGTCCGTTGAACTGTTTGCCTTGAGATGTTTCCACCAGCAGAGCCCAGATTCATCAGGATGGCCTTGGTGGTGATCCTTGGATTCTTTTTTACCTCTCTCACTATCCTCCTGGCCAGCACAGGTGTCACTTTTGGCTTCCGACCACGTCCTCTGAGATTTTTCACAGTGCAGAACGTCTTGTATTTTTCATTAACACTTTGCACTGTAGCCACTGGAACTTCAAAACATTTAGATATGGTCTTATAGTCCTTTCCTGAGCTTTGTCTTAGCCATGACTGTCCACAAACCAACAGCAGAGAGCTTCTGTTCACTTGTTGAGTTGATTAAAACAGCTGTGGAAAAAAGTAATTTAAAGCAGTTTAACATAAGCCAGCAACAAAACTGATTGAGACAAAATTCGCAAGTTACCATGCAAAGAGTCCATTACTTGTACAGTAAAATAACAAATTTATTGTAATTGACAGAATACATCAAAAACCTTTAAAAGCTTCTCTCCAAAAAAAGAACAAAAGCTTCTGCCAAGAGATTATTACATCAATTAAAGATGAAGACATCATGTAAGTTACTCTACTCATAAAAAATGACTTTGCTACTAATATAAAAGTAAAGTCTCTAAACGTTTGTTTTTAGGCTCTGTTTTCGGATTTCAGTTTCCCGCTCAAAAATGAGACCATTGTTGTTAATCTCAGAATTAACTCTTACCTGTTCACGCCCAGAGGTTTCCACTGTCAACTGGAGAATCTTCTTGCAGAAACTCCAGAGATTACACAGGTGTGTAAAAAAAGAGAGTTGTGCAAGTGTGAATTACCTGCATCTTTTTAGCTTCCTCTCTAATAATAGTAAAGCTGTGAGTTTAATTTCTTTGAAAAAACATCTTGATGCTGAGAAATATAACTTTTTCAGTTGTAAAGTTAATTTAATTAAGTTAATTTGCAAAAACAGATGGGTTATTTTGATTAATTAAAAAAAAACTTAAAAATACAGCTAACTACACAATAAAACAGTAAAAATGTATATAAATAAAATAATGAATAATAAAAAAACATGATTTTTGACAATAAAAAAACTGTTATCTGTTTCTGCAAATAAACTTTTCATAATATTATTATATGAACACTATATACTGTATGTTATAATATTTACACCTTTTTTTTTTATAGCTCTCAAGATTTATTAGCAGACAAGTTTATCCTGCAGGGTGTCCTGCAATCTGTGCCTGGTTTAAAGAAAGTTCATTTTCAGATAGACAAATTTACTGTCGAATGGATTCCCACAATCCTCTCTCTTGTGTGGACCTTTCCTGGTCTGAACGAACTCAGGTAAGAAAAAAGATGTGCTCTTTTAAGCATGTATTTTATGCATTTTTATTTGCTTGTGAAAATTAAAATAGTTTTAAGTTGTTTTCAGAAACATATGTAGCTGAATGTTTTTTTTTTTTTTCATACCAGGATAAATTCTGCAGTTTCATTTATTCCATTTGACATAAAACAGTCTCTGAGGGAATCACTAACACTAACAGGTTGGACCCTGACTGTGTAAGTATGCATGATATATGTATTAAAATATAATAATAAAATGTATGTCTTTGAAAATATCAGTGGTTAATACTTTTTCCTCTAGTTGGAGGAAGTCGGTGTTGATTGAGCAAGACAGGAAGAGTTTCACAGAGGGGTTGAAGACAGAAAATATTGAGAGCAAAAGTAAGCAAATTTAATACCTGATTTTCATAAAAGCGATAGTCTGTGGAATGGCTTGCAGAAAAAAGATATCATTAAAATCTGTAAACTGAAAAGAAAAATGTGGCCACAGTCAGATGCTTTCTTTGAGGTGCTTTATGCCTGTTAGTCATTTTGTAGAGAGCCTCATTTTGTTGGTTTGTTTTGAGTGAACGCTGTTTTACTACTATTACTATTTACAACTATACCTATACAAACGTAAAAAAAAAATTACCTAATCTCAGGACGAAAACATACCTGTGGAATTTCAGAAATGAACACACTAAAACGGCGAGCAGTAATTGTTTTTGTACACAGTACACAAGCTTGCTCGGTAGCTCAGCTGGCACAGAATTGGACTGGATGTGCAATCCTTGGGTACGAATCCTGTGAAAAACACTCGATGAAAGAGCTGAAAGATGAGAGATCGAAAAACAAGCTTAAAACGGCATGTTTGCGATTGGGTTTTTACGTCACATTTGCTTTTAGTGTAAATGGTACATTATTTTAAAACGTCACAAAGCATTCGAGTTATAGCGCAACTCAATGGACATTTCAAGTCAGAACTGTGGTGACATTTACAAAATCAACGTCACATAAAATGTACCATATTTACGCTCATCTGACAGAATTGTCATTTAAATATGAACTATTACTAAACTAAAGGCCTGTTAAGTGCAAGTACAGTATGTCACAAAAGTGAGTAGTCACATTTCAGCAACCATTTTAGTATATCTTCTCAAGGGACGATACTCTAGAAATGAAACTTGGATATATTTTATAGTCAATGTGCAGCTTGTATAGCAGTATAGATTAATTACTCAACATACAGCCATTATTGTCAAAATACCTGGCAACAAAAGTGAGTACACCATAAGTGTCCTTGTCCAAAGTGTCAATATATTGTTTTAGCACCATTGTTATCTGGCACTGCCTTAATCATCCTGGGCATGGAATTGACCAGAGCTGCACAGGTTGTTGCTGGGATCCTCTTCCACTCATCACAGAGCTGCTGGACATTAGACACATGGTGCTTCTTCACCTTAAACTTGAGGATGCCCACCAGGTGCTTAATATGGTTCAGGTCTGGAGACATACTTGGCCACCCCATCACCTTCAGCTTCCTCAGCAAGGCAGTTGTCATCTTGGTGGTGTGTTTTGTCATGTTGGAAAACTGCTGTTCGGCCTAGTTTCTGGAGGGAAAGCATCATGTTCTGCTTCAGAATGTACAGAAAATAATGGAATCAATATTTTCCTCAATGAACTGCAGCTCCCCAGTACCAGCAGCACTCATGCAGCCCCAGACCATGATGCTACCACCACCATGCTTGACTGTAGACGAGACAAAATTTTCTTGGTACTCCTCACCAGAGCACCAGAGTACCAGAGTACTCCTGCTGAACACCATTTGAGCCAAACAAGTTTATCTTACAGTCTCATGGTTCCAGTAATTCATGCTCTTGGACAGGTTGTCTTTAGCAAACTGTTTGTGGGTTCTTTTGTGAGCCTGAGGGACGACGCCTGAGCAAACCTCATATCATTCCAAACCTGTAAGAGCTTTGTTCATCTTTGGAACGCAAATTAAGATATTTTTGGTGAAATCCAAGAGCTTTCTGACCCTCTATAGACAGCAAGGGTCCTACCACATAAATTTCTGAAGCTATAAGAATACTTTTTGTTGCACAAAAAAACTAAAATAACGTTTTTTTCAATGTTTTTTTATGTTAAATTTTTAAAAATTGTGGATAAACCACTGTCACATGGACTATTTTGTCGATGTTCTTGGTACCTTTCTGGGCTTCAGTTGCACTGCTGTCTGCAGGGTCAGAAAGCTCTCGGATTTCCTCTAAGATATCTTTGTTTGTGTTCTGAAAATGACGGTCTTAGGGGTTTGGAACGACATGAGGGTGAGTAATTAATGACAGAATTTTTTAACTATCCTTTTAATAACAAATTTTCTAGCAGTGAAAGTTTGAAACTCATAATTCTAATGATTTGTGTCTTACTCTTCATCAGGAGCTGAATCATCTTCAGGACAATCAGTGAGTTGCAACTGTTATGTATTCTTTCTGTCATCCCCCTTTCAGAATAAGATAATCATTCTTTTTTTTACTTCAGGCCTTAGGTGATTCAGAAGTGTTCACACCTGAATGTGTTCAGCAAGATGATGAGGACAAACACAAGATTATATACAGGTATGGAACACTTAACGTTTGTTTGTAAGGTGTATTTCTGAGCTTAAAAGTTCAAATGAATGAATGAATGTCACATCTGTCACTGTCACATCCTCATATACAACGGCTCTATTATTATCTTTCAAATGAACATTTCTCATATCCAGCATTTGTTAAAGGGGTCATGACATTGCTAAAAAGAACAATATTTTTGCCTTTATATTAATCTTTTGCTTCAGTACTTTTAACTTTTTGCCTGAGAACTTGATGTAATTTGCATTTTACATAATAAATGTGCAGGCCATTATGATTTTATAAAATAGAAATATTCTGTCTTCCAGGTTTGTGTGTCCACATGCTGGTCAGTTTCACTGCAGTCTGACCAGTCTTGTGTTTGTGATGGAGGGTGAAGGAGAGGTGCTGTATAGAGTTGTCTCATGGGATCCTCGTCTGTTAGTTGGTTTTGATCAACAGATGAAGCCTGCAGGACCCTTGTACAACATTGACTGTTTTAATGGTTCATTCTCAAGACTGCACCTTCCACACTGTGAAATATTCTCTGGTAGGTTTATTTCTGCATCTACAATATTGGATGGATATAAAAATAATTTTTGGGGGGTATCAATTGGAAAACCAGTTGAACATCTCTTTATTAACTAATAATAAGCTATGATTCTGTGTGTTTTGCAGAGGAAAATAAAGACAGTTTGGCTGTAGCACATTTCACTGGCGGTAATGTAGAAATAATGAAGCCTCTCCAAGTGACTGGAACTCATGTGATGATTGACATCAAAGATCTTTCCCTCTTTGGGCTCCTAAAAAGGATGATCTTTCCTCCTTCCCCTGTCGCTGCCCAAATGCTTCTGTTTCTACGACCAGTAATTGCGAGACAGAGGGAAAACATACTGGATGTTCATTTGCTCTATTTGAATGTTCCACTGTCAGAGGTATCAGTATTTTTTTCTGTGAAATGTTTCTTGTGTCTACACACACTCTGATCAATATCAAATAGTCATAGTTTCTCTATTGAGAGACAAACATTATTATAAGCCCTGAACTGTCTGCCTGTCCTGTCTTGATCATGGAGGTCGTTCCCCTGTCAGTGGCATTCCCTGTCATGGGTGTTGGCATTTAGTGTGTGTGTGGGCAGCACACACCGTCCCAAAACCTCCCGATTATCCTGAACTCCCACCCAGCCTCCCTCTCTTCCACCTCCTCTCTTGTGTCATCTTTAATTATCTGCTTCTCTGCTGCTGCATCCTGCCAGTCCCTCAGCTTATCCTCAGCCCACCATCAGTGGTGTGGTTTCGCTGCGGGTCTGCAAGTCTCCATTGCCATCGTGGCTGGAGGATCCCTTGTCTCCGCCTCTAGCCTTTGAGTCCTGAACTTCACCATGACACCTAGATTCCTCCTCTCCGCCGTGGCCCGTCAGTCCACCAACTCCACCGGGCTCCCTCATCACTCCGGCTCCGTCTTGGTTGGTCGTCAACCTGCCCTCGCCTTAGGACTCCACTTCTCCGGCTTCGCCTCATCCCTCTCGTCCACTGGACTCCTCCCACCCTCCAGCTCCACCTTGGTCCTCTGTCGCTTCGCCTCCACTACGGCCTTTTGGATCCTTGCCTATGCCCCGATCGCCTGAGCCATCTGCTCTGTCTTGACCCTCCGGATCCTCTGCATCACCCTGGCTCTGTGGCTCGCCAACTCCGCCCTGGGCTCCTCTCCCAGCTGCTCTGCCACCTTCAGTTGGCCCCCTGGAGTCATCAGTCCTTCCACCACTATAGCTTCTCCCTCCGTCTGCCTTCATAGCTGCGGTCTGGATCCCGCGTGGCTCCTCTTGCTCCCTCCTGTCTTCTCCCTCCATATGATCTGCCAAGATTCCTCCTGATTCCAATATTGTTTCTCCCAAAATGGCAACGTCCATCCCCAAACTGTCCCCTGTTTCGACCAAAGTGGTCGTTCCCCTGTCTGCTGTGCTCCCGGTATTGGCAGCACACCCTGTCCCAGTAGCTCCTGATTATCTGCCTCCTCTGTCATTATCAAATCCTCTGCTGCTGCATCCTGCCAGTCCCTCAGCTCACCCTCAGCCCACTATCAGTGGTGTGGTTTCTCTGCAGGTCTGCCAGTCTCCATCGCCATTGTGACTGGAGGGTTCCTTGCCTCTGAGTCCCAGACTCTGCCTCGGCCTGTCGATCCAGCGGCTCCACCATAGCTCCTAGCTCCCTCCTCTCTGGTGTGGCCCGTCAGTCCACCAGTTCCACTTGGCTCCCTCGTCCCTCCAGCTCTGCCTTGGTCGGTTGTCGACCTGCCCTCGCCTTGGGACTACACTCCTCTGGCTTCACCTCATTCCTCCGTCCCTCTGGCTCCATTGGGCTCCTCCTGCCCTCCAGCTCCACCTTGGTCCTCTGTCACTCTGGCTTCACTGCGGCCTTCCCGATCAATCACATGTGCCCTTTTCTCTGCCTTGGTCCTCCGGGTCCTTTGCATCACCCTGGCTCTGCGGCTCTCTATCTCTGCTCTGGGCTCCTCTTCCACCTGCTCCGCTGCCGTCAGTCGCCCCCCTGGAGTCGTCAGCCTTTCCAACACCATTGCTCCTCCGTCCTTCGGCTCCATCATGGGTCACCTTCATGGCTGCAATCTGGGTCCTGCCTGGCTCCTCCTGCTCCCTCCTGTCTTCTCCCTAGCCCCTCCATCTGATCCACCATGGTTTCTCCTAATTCCTCCATGGCTTCTCTTTCTGTATTCCTCACCCTGGTCGCCTGCCTGCCTGCCTTCCTGCTGGCCCATCAACACAGTTTAGTGACAGTTATTGCTATTGTATTTAAACAGACAGTGCAAAAGGGAAATCTCTGAGGTGAGAGACCAATAAAGACTATTTAGCCTAGTACCTACTTGAGGATGTTTTTTGTCAAGATATTGGATGGAACTATTTTGCCTCTGTTGCCTCTGGCTTTCATATCTAAAAACTGACAGACTTTGTCTTCCTTAAGGTCAAGGACCAGCACAGGGAGAATACACACATTAAAACCAGTTCAAGGTGCTCTCTCACCGAAGGATCAGAATATAGTCTGTGTTGTCAACCAGAGGGATCTACAGTGCAGCCAGAGGTAACATCATATTTATTGCAAAAACATGTCAGCATGTACCTGTGGGAACTTTTTCATGAGATGTGAAATATGTACCAATAAGCACAAATCACTGCAGTTTCCAACAGAAATGCCCACTGAGTTTAATGCTCTGTGACGTTTTAAAATAATGTACCATCTGCACTACGCACCTAAACCTGCCTGATAATATCAACAAACACGAATGTGCCATAAAAACACAATCAAGCATGCCGATTTAGCTTGTTTTTCAATCACTCATAAATCATGTTTTTCACAGGATATGTACCCAAGGATTCTGCTTCCCAAGTCCAGTTCTGTGCCGGCTGAGATGCCGAGCAAGCTTGTTATGTCCAGAAAGCAAAATATTTGGAGCTGTAGTCATAACTGTGTATGAAAACGATTACAAGTGCTCACTGTTTTACCACCTCTAGTATTCATTTCTGTTGGAAACTGCACTGATGTGTACTTATTGGTACTTATTCACGTCTTATGAAAATTTCCCACAGGTTTGTTTTTTCCATGACACCAGGTTGTGTTTTTTGTATATATTGCACTGTAAGTAATTTGTGTACAGGATGAACATAGTTTATCTGTCATTTTTTTTACTTAGTCACTCTCATTTATTTTGCTGTTTTTCAGACTGAGAAGTTTGAGTGTAATTTTGGTCCAAACTATCATCCCACTTTTGAAGTGTTTGTAAATGTTGACACTGAAGAGATCAGACTAAGTCTTTTGGATGAAACCGAAGGAAAGGAAGTATGGGTTCCACGACGAATCCTTCTCACAGGTAATAAATATATTACAGATATTGCTAGTATTGTCACACTTGTTACAAAATAAAATTTAAATGAAAGATTATTGGATTCTTTCCACTTTAAAAGCTTCATGTAAAATACGTCAATTTTAAAGTTGCATTTATGTAGATTTTTCAATGATCAGATGTCTGTACTTATAAATAACATCAGGTAAAGATGCAGACCCTCCTGCTCACAAAAGGCTCACAGGTATGAAAAGATATACAGTATTTCAATTGGTTGTTTATTCTTTCCATCAAACACAATCCCTTCTGGAACGTGACGTTATTTTTTTATTTGTTTTAATCAGAATGTGAATTTGTGAAAAATCACAGAAATAAACTCATTCAGAAAGTTTTATCAGTGGTGACGATTGCTGATGGCCTGAGGACCAAAGACATGATTCCAGATGAAATGTACAGTAAAGTTAAAGCTGCAGAAACACGACAGGAGAAAACAAGACTTTTATTTGATGTTCTTGACTCTGGAGGAGCTGCTGTAAAAGAAGAATTCTACAGATTGCTGAAGGAGGAGGAACCTCGTCTAGTAGATGAACTGGAGTCTGGACCCAGTGGACCACAGTAATGCTGAGAAAACCTCAGTTTGAGACGAATAATGACAGCAAGAGCTTCTTTATACGTGTGTGTGTGTGTGTGTGTGTGTGTGTGTGTGTGTGCACAAGAGTACAAGATTTACAAATTATATGTCTGGTTTGAACTCCACAAGTAAAACCTCATGATCATGTTCTTCAGTATAACTTGGGAATGATCCAAATCCAAAGAACATCTTGAGGTTCAGTGGAAGCAAGAAAATCTGCCCATCTGTACAGTGCCTATTTAATATTCTATGAATTGCAGAATCTAAATATTTCTTCAATTTTGTTATGTTTAAACATATAATTATCAATTTCTTTTGCTTCAATTATGGTGCGGTTATCTAGTAAAATGTGAGAGAACATTGATTTTGCTGTTTTAAAACCTTATTAATACACCTTTTTCACATGCTTTTCCACTCCACTGCATTACATTTGCGCTCACATCTCTCGAGCATTGCACAGTTTTCTAAAAACGTGGCGCTCATGCTGAAAGAAGTTTAAATGGTAAAAATATTTTACAATATTACTGCTTTTGCTGTATTTTGGCGTCCTTTGGAGGATTCAGCCTTTGAATTGGGACACAGCTTGTGTATATCAGAACTGTTTCTTTTTGTGTCTTGTGGCTATTTTTTGTTTTACTTAAAGGGGAGGTCTGATGCTAATTTCATGCATTTTTACTTATTTACACTGTTAAAGAGTTGGATTCTCATGCTAAACATGACCAAAGTTGACCAAAAAAATAAAAAAAAAACAAGTTGGAAGATCGTTGAGTGAGGGGCGATTTCAACCATGTTATCTCACGTCACAGCGACAGTGATGTTTAAGGCTGTGGTCAAGTAAGAGGCATCATTTTCATTGTATGATTTAGAAAGGCCAAGCAGTTTGAAAACACCCACAAAGTTAGAAACACCACTTTTGTTCTGCAGAGACCTCATTCTCACCAGAGCGAAAGCAAGCGCACGCCCATCATTGCAAAGGACTTGTCATTTTGGTTTTAGATCACAAAATCAAAAATGTCACCAAACAAGTGTTTTTTTTTCATTGTGCGGGAAAGATAACCTTCTTTAGCCTCCCAAAGAACTCAGCATTAAGGGAACAGTGCATGCAGTTTGTTCCTGGAGTTGTGCACATGTGTTTGTTACTTTGTTCTCAGCATTTTGGTCATGAATGTTTTATAAACAAATTAAAATTTAAATCAACACGTTTTTTTGTTCCTGTTTCATTAATGTTGATGTCACAGCTTGCAGGCGATAGCTATGCGAAAGCTTCACATGCTTGTGATTTTATATGTATAAAATAATGGCGCCCCCATAGTCCAAAATATGTATAAAACGATGTGGACTTTTAAAGGGGTCATCAGATGCCCATTTTCCACAAGTTCATATGATTCTTTAGGGTCTTAATGAAAAGTCTATAATATACTTTGGTTAAAAATCCTCAGTGTAAAAAAACAGCCTTTTACTTTGGCAAAATCAGCTCTGCAAAAACTCAACTCATTTTAAGACATTGTCCCTATAAATGCAAATGAGCTCTGCTCGCCCTGCCCCTCTCTGGGTGTAATGTTGCTGGAAGACACAAGGCGAAAGAGGATCTAGATGCAGTAGTTTATTTGGAATCCGTGACAAAACAATAAAATCCAGAGGGAACAGGAACTCAGACAAGGGCAGAGACAACCATTACACATTTAACAACCGACAAACTACAGAGGAAACACAAAGACTATTTATACACAGGGCAGGGGGAATGATCTAATGAGTAACCGTGGAAACTAACGAGGAAGTGGGTGTGGTCAAATGAGTGTCTATGGTAACAAATAGGGGAGCAGAGAGGCAGGGAAGCAGAAAACAATGGGGCACAGAAACTACAAAAACTACTAAAAGTCCTTAAACACAGACACAGAAAACACAGACCAGACTCATGACATAGCCCCCCCTCAAAGGAGCGGCTTCCAGACGCTCTAAACAGAAACTCAAGTCCGGGAGGGAGGAGCAGCTCAAGCAGAACAGGGGGAGGGATGGGGGGCCAGGTCCATGTGAGGGAAGATAAACAGGGGACTGAAGCGGAGCGGGAGGCCAGGGTAGAGTCGGCCAGATGGGAGTAGCTGAGGACCACCATAGCAGGGCAGATGGCACCAACGGTCCCCACGGTGGAGCAGAGGACCACCAGATCATGACGGGCGATCTCCATGGCGGAACAGGCAGAACAGGAACCCTCAAGGGTGGAGCAGAAGCCCACCAGGGCGGAGCAAATGAAGCCCACCAGGGCGGAGCAGACGGACCAGGAGCCCACCAGGGCGAAGCAAACGGAGCAGGAGCCCACCAGGGCAGAGCAGACGGAGCAGGAGCCCACCAGGGCGGCGCAGATGGAGCAGGAGCCCACCAGGGCGGAGCAGACGGAGCAGGAGTCCACCAGGGCGGAGCAGGAGGCGGAGCAGCCCTCCGGGGTGGAGCAGGTGGCTTAGGAGCCCTCCAGGGCGGAGCAGGAGGCGGAGCAGCCCTCCAGGGTGGAACAGGAGGCGCAGGAGCCCTCCAGGGCGGAACAGGAGGCGCAGGAGCCCTCCAGGGCGGAGCAGGAGGCGCAGAAGCCCTCCAGGGTGGGGCAGCCAGCCGTGTCATGGACTGGGACCTAGTGAGAGCAGAGACAGAGGAGGCAGACAGAGCAAGGAGAGAAGCAGAGAGTTCATGGGAGAACGCGGCCTCCATAGCCGTGACTAGGCAGATAGGAACTTCAGGAACGGCTTTTGTGGCCGTTGCAGGGCAGACAGAGATTTCTGGAACGGCCTCAATAGCTGTGACAGAGACGACAGGGAGCCTAGGCGGTGCAGGCAGAGCAGGGAATCTTGGCGGAGCAGGCAGAGCAAGGAGTCTAGGCGGAGCAGGCAGAGCAGGGAATCTTGGCGGAGCAGGCAGAGCAAGGAGTCTAGGCGGAGCAGGCAGAGCAGGGAATCTTGGCAGAGCAAGGAGTCTTGGCGGAGCAGGCAGAGAAAGGAGTCTAGGCGGAGCAGGCAGAGCAGGGAATCTTGGTGGCGCTGGCAGAGCAAGGAGCCTTGGCGGTGCAGGCAGAGCAGGGAATCTTGGCGGAGCAGGCAGAGCAAGGAGTCTAGGCGGAGCAGGCAGAGCAGGGAATCTTGGCGGAGCAGGCAGAGCAAGGAGTCTAGGCGGAGCAGGCAGAGCAGGGAATCTTGGCGGAGCAGGCAGAGCAAGGAGTCTAGGCGGAGCAGGCAGAGCAGGGAATCTTGGCAGAGCAAGGAGTCTTGGCGGAGCAGGCAGAGAAAGGAGTCTAGGCGGAGCAGGCAGAGCAGGGAATCTTGGCGGCGCTGGCAGAGCAAGGAGCCTTGGCGGTGCAGGCAGAGCAGGGAATCTTGGCGGAGCAGGCAGAGCAAGGAGTCTAGGCGGAGCAGGCAGAGCAGGGAATCTTGGCGGAGCAGGCAGAGCAAGGAGTCTAGGCGGAGCAGGCAGAGCAGGGAATCTTGGCGGAGCAGGCAGAGCAAGGAGTCTAGGCAGAGCAGGGAATATTGGCAGAGCAAGGAGTCTTGGCGGAGCAGGCAGAGAAAGGAGTCTAGGCGGAGCAGGCAGAGCAGGGAATCTTGGTGGCGCTGGCAGAGCAGGGAGCCTTGGCGGTGCAGGCAGAGCAGGGAACTCCGCTATGCACGCCACCTCCGAAGGAGGTATAGGCGCAGCGGACATGTGGACAGATGAGGCCTCTGAGACGCAGTGTGCAGCCCACACACTCAGAATGGCGATGGCCATCGTGGGCAGTACGGTGGTTAATGGAAGGCCCATCGGGTTTGTGGGCATGTGGCTTGGGAGCGTTGGCTCTGCGTGGCTTGGGAGCGTTGGCTCTGCGTGGCTTGGGAGCGTTGGCTCTGCGTGGCTTGGGAGCGTTGGCTCTGCGTGGCTTGATTGGACGTGACTGGTATAGTTGCTGGCTTGGCTGACGTAGTTTTGGCAGATGCTGGTTTGGCTGATGTAGCTTTAGCAGTCGCTGGCTTGGCTGGTGCTGATAGTAAGAGACCGACTGATCGAGCTGACAGCAGTGGTGGGTCCTCCAAGCTTGATATTAGCTTCTGATAAGTCACGAGAATGTGAGGGTGTGATGTAGCAACCACCATTTCATTAGAAATTTTGGGCATGGCGGTCATCTTGGGTGCAGGCTTGGGCATGGTGGCCATCTTGGGTGCACGCTCTGGCGTGGCGGCGGCCATCTTTGCGACAGGCTCTGGCGTGGCGGCCATCTTAGCAGCAGGCTCTGGCATGGCGACCATCTTTGCAGCAGGCTCTGGCGTGGCGGCCATCTTAGCAGCAGGCTCTGGCATGGCGACCATCTTTGCAGCAGGCTCTGGCGTGGCGGCCATCTTTGCAGCAGGCTCTGGCGTGACGGCCATCTTTGCAGCAGGCTCTGGCGTCACGGCCATCTTTGCAACAGGCTCTGGCGTGGCGGCCATCTTTGCAGCAGACTCTGACGTGGCGGTCATCTTTGCAACAGGCTCTGGCGTGGCGGCCATCTTTGCAGCAGGCTCTGACGTGGCGGTCATCTTGACCGGGAACTCAGGAACAGAAGCCATCTTATGAACGGGCCTTGGGACGGCGGCCATCTTGTGAACAGACTCGGGAAGGGCGGCCATCTTGGGAACTGTCTCTGGAAGGGTGGCCATCTTGTGAACGGGCTTTGGGATGGTATCCAACTTGTGAAGGGGCTTTGGGATGGTATCCAACTTGTGAAGGGGCTCTGGGCTAGCAGACATCTTGTGAGCGGACTCGACCTCACCCACAGTAAACGGAGATTTGCAATGTAACATGACAAAGTCGATAAACTGTGCGAGAGTCCAGCTGGGGTCTTCATCAGGTAGGTTGAAACTGATTTCGGGGTCGAGTCCGCTCCAGAAGCACTCCTTGAGCATGGTCTCCTCACACGATGCCAGGTGGCTATATGTGACAAACTCATCCACATAATACTCGATGGGTCGGCCGTCTTGAAATATGCTGCAGAGCACACTTACGGGGTTGATCAAACTTCCTGCTAGATCCATTTTTGGTCGGTTGTTCTGTAACGTTGCTGGAAGACAAGGCGAAAGAGGATCTAGATGCAGTAGTTTATTTGGAATCCGTGACAAAACAATAAAACTTGCCAACAAGCTAAATATTAAGACAGGCCATTCACAAAGATCCATAAAAAACCTTTATACTCACTGCTGTGAGTGGTTGAAGCTGTATCAGGAACGATTTGCACGAACATAGAGGCATATGTCGATCGGGACCTGCGCTTTCCTTTTAAAAACGAAAGTAAGTTTTCTTCTGCGTCTTCAGTAAATGATGAGTGCTGTGTTCATTATTACATCCAACAACAGAACACCTCAATCGCTCAATCTGAGACATTCTTGTCTGCACCTGAGTCACACAATGGCGATCAAAGCCGGACTGTTTCAGCTCGGTGAGGGCAGGTCTAAGGTAAGGCGCTCATGTCAATCTACTATCGTGTTTCGTCACACCGACAGGAAGCTGAGAATGACCTGATCTTAAAAAGGGGATATTACTTATAAAGATGCAATTTTTTTTTTTTTAAATGCTATTTTTTTATCATTGTAGGGTGGTTGTGTACACAAACTACCAACACACATTAATGTTCAAACAACACGTAAAAGTGAGTTTTGCATCTGATGACCCTTTTAAGGCTAACATATTCATACTAAAAGCCAAAAAAACTTTTTTATAAAATTTTGATTTCATGGGGATTTTAAGAAGCAACCTTAGCGATTTGATTCTGGAGCCGGGCATGTCGAATAAACTGTTCTCTGTTCAGTCTTCTGATTAAAGTCCCTTTGAAATCAAAATCAAACTTTTTTGGCTTTTAGTATGAATATGTTAGATTTAGAGTTTGACCTAAATTCACTGCGAGGATGGATAGCTCCTAAAGCATATTTCCATATAAACGCACGGCTAATTCGTTGTTTTGTTGCAAGTGAAAAACAATATTAACCTTCTAGTTGTAAAAAAGAGCCTCATATACAGTAAGCCTAATATTTCGTCCTAAGGAGTCCATTCATTCGCATTCGGAGATCGACACTTCTTGACTGGCAAGAGGGCTGCGAGCAGAAACCCAAACAGTGAAAGTGAGTCTTTTTAGTAAACTCTGTGTACACAAACAATGTTCTCAATGCTCGAGTTCATGTGTAGAGACCCAGGTGATACTTCGAGCAAAGTTTCATGGTGTGTCGAGCCTTCTTAGTGTTGTAAAAATATCGATTTTGATGCGCTCAAAGTTATGCCCCTAGTACTCCCATTCACAGGCCATTGGCCACAAAACGAAATCACGGTCAATCTCAAAAACGGCTTGTTTGTCGTGATTATGCTTTTAGATATAAGTTTGTCTCGTTTGCAGTAAAAAAAAACAGCCCAGGTTGCATTTTGGCAATAGTTATCCTTGAAACAACTTGAACTTTTCTGTTTTGCAAATCCGTTTTTTGAATGATTTTAGGAAATATTCAGATATTTTGAGATACTGGATTTTTTGACTTTTATTAGCTGTAAACTCCAATCATAAAAAAAAATTGGAAATATTTTACTTTGCATGTAATGAATCTAGAATATATGAAAGTTTCAGTTTTTGAAAGAAGTTACAAACAAAAAATGAACTCTATCATGATATTCTAATTTTTGGAGCTGCACCTGTAGTTCCTGTGCAATCCTTTAAGCTTTTGATCAACACAATAATCATGTTTTCTGTGTTATCTATTCTATTTGACTCTGCTTGATTCTATTGCTCCAGTGGTGTTAAAGCCTGTTAGTGGTAGAATGACTGTTAGACCTGAGATAAGACAAACTTAAATGTCATTAACACATTAAGGTTTTTCGACTTATGCACCAGACTGTTCAAAAAACGCATTTCATTCCACAGCAACACACTGACAGGCAAACATTAACTCAAATTTATGTTAATTTTTCACTACTATCGCATTTGAAAAGCTTTCGAGCGACCTAGAAAGACTTTTTAAGGATTTTAAATGCCTGCCCGTGATACCTAAAAATGCTCAGTTGGCAGGTCAATAAGTTTTAGGACACAGCCTTTTCTTATTTTATATCAATCGGTGTAATAATAAATCTTTATCGAGTGAAAGTGTAAGGAGGCAGCTATATGTTGTGTAGCACCCGTTATTACCCTCTGTACATCTCCTTCAGATTGTTTCTGTGTTCAGGATCTGCCTGAATTTCTTGAGCACCAGCGGCAGCAACAATAATCAAAAAAGAGAATATTTTTTTCTAAGCACGACAGCGACATCTTGCTGTCAAATATGTATAAACACTTACAGAAAAATAAAGACTAAATTATTGTTATTATACATAAAATATATATCAACTGAGTATATTTAATTTTTTGTTAAAACTACAATAAATTGATAGGCTAACTGATAAAATTGTTGCCACATAAAATAAACTGATAACTGATTAGATTGATGAAATGTAATATATTGTAAAATGGTTTGCCTTTAGAGGGCGCTAGTCGGATAAAAAGCCAGTTTAAAAAGCGAGCTATGCTTGAAAAAATGTAAATTTTTTGTTTTATTTTTGTTTCATTGGATACGTTTGTCAATTAATATTTGTTTAGTATCATTTAAAAACAAATTAACGTCACCACAAACGGAAAAGTGATACTACTGTAAACACTGTGGTAGTTTTAGTAGCCTGGTTATGTCACTCACTGCCCCTCGAGCAAGTCAACATTAACATTAATGATAATTACATAACGATAAAATAGTTAAAACAGTTTTCGACCACTAAGTCTTTAATAGTTCTTAATGTGGATCGTTTAACAACTTCATTTACTTTCGTTTCCATAGCAACGACAGACAAACGGAAGAAGCACCTGTGCTGATCGACATGGTCAACTTTTTACTCATGTTTTGTGTTCAAATATCTCTATATTCTAGAATAATGTATTATAATGGATATTTTGTTTATCTGTTCATGCTGTTTTGTCTAGGCTGAAGTCGAAGACACTTTGAAGAGAATTCAGGGCATTAATGGTGTTATTGGCACAATCGTCGTTAACGCAGAAGGTAAACAAAACTATTTAACATGGTTTTATTGTAGTAATATTAATTGTAATGTAATATAATATTTCCCAAAACCTTATAGTGGATAAGCTAATGTAATATTTCCTGTGACTCTAGGAATAAACTCTATGGATAATCTAATCTAATCTATAATATTAATATTACATGTCCTGCCACTCTACATAAACTAGTAAGGAGAACAGATAATATAATATAATATAATATAATATAATATAATATAATATAATATAATATAATATAATATAATATATAAACTAGTGTGGATAATATAATATGTTACTGACTATAATCATCAGACTGTACATGCTACAATATTAAAAGAAAATATAAAAAAAGAATTCCTGTGACTCTACATAGAAATAACTAGTGTGGATAATATAATATAACATAACATAAGATAAGATAAGATAATAAACTTTACATTTGCAACTTTACATACAAATAAATTGGTGTATATAATGTAATTTAATAATATAATACAATATAATATAATATAATCTGCACTTCTACATAAAAATAAACTGGTGTGGATAATGTAATTGAATAATATAATAAATCAATAATATAATGTAATAAACTGAAATAAACTGGTGTGGATTATAATATAATATAATATAATATAATATAATATAATACAACATAATATTTCCTGCAACTTAATAAACTGGTGTTGATTATAATATAATATAATATATTTCTTGCAACTCTACATAGAAATAAATTTGGTGTGTATAATTTAATTTAATAATATAATATAATATAATATAATCTGCACTTCTACATAAAAATAAACTGGTGTGTATAATGTAATTTAATAATATAATACAATATAATAAATTAATAATATAATATAACCTGCACTTCAACATAATAATAAACTGGTGTGGATAATATAATATAATATAATATAATATAATATAATATAATATAATATAATATAATATAATATAATATAATATAATATAATATAATATAATATAATATAATAAATATAATATTTCCTGCAACTCAACATAGAAATACATTGGTGTGGATAATGTCATATAATATAATATAATATAATATAATATAATATAATATAATATAATATAATATAATATAATATAATATAATATAAGATAATATAAACCGAAATAAACTGGTGTGGATTATAATATAATATAATATAATATAATATAATATAATATAATATAATATTTCCTGCAACTCTACATAGAAATAAATTGGTGTGTATAATGTAATTTAAAAATATAATAAAACATAATATAATCTGCACTACTACATAAAAATAAACTTGTGTGTATAATGTAATTTAATAATATAATATAATTATTAATAATATAAAATAAAATAATAATATAAACTGGTGTGGATTATAATATAATATAATATAATATAACCTGCACTTCAACATAAGAATAAAATGGTGTGAATAAAATATAATTGTCAGATTATACATGTTACAATAATATAATATAATATTTCCTGCAACTGTACATAGAAATAAACTGGTGTGGATAATATAATATAATACATATAACAATAATATAATATAATTGTCAGACTATACATGATACAATAATAAAATAGAATAGAATAGAAAAGAGAAAATTATTATAAAAGTATTTCTAATAGAAAATTATTTTTTATTTTACTTACATAAAACTAAGCATATTTTGAAGCCATGAAGATTTTTTTTTAAATGTAAGCATGTTAATTAAGTAAAATAAAACCTAAGGCCTTTATTTGCACTATTTGGGACATTTTGTGACATTATTTTTATGACAATTGAAAGTAAGTATATGTTTATATACTAATATATAATAATAATATATATAATTATAATATAATATTAAAAAACAATTATATTTTGCTTACAGAAAACTGAGCGCATTTTGAAGCCATTAGATTTTATTTGTACAACGTGACATTAATATGATGTGCATGCAACGTCAAGAAAATTAAAAGTAAAATATAGCACGTTTACATGTATTTAATAAGACAATGTATTATAACATACAAAATCTAAATTAAAACAATATATGTAATGTTAATACTGTAACTGTCAAACTGTTATAATTTAATATTTCCCACAACTCTACATAGGTACAAGCTGGTATGATCTGTTAATAACAAAATATTAGTAGATTTACAGTGGTGTGAGAAAGTGTTGGCCCCCTTCCTGATTTTTTTTTTTTTTTGCATGTTTGAAACACTTTAATGTTTCAGATCATCAAACTAATTTCAATATTAATCAAAGCTAACACAAGTAAACACAACATGCAGTTTTTGAATTATGAAGGGAAAACAAAATCCAAACCCACATGGCCCTGTGTGAAAAAGTGTTTGTCCCCTAAACTTAATAACTGGTTGGGCCGCCCTTAACAGCAACAACTGCAATCAAGCGTTTGCGATAACTTGCAATGAGTCTGTTACAGCGCTGTGCAGGAATTTTGGCCCACTCATCTTGGCAGAATCGTTGTAATTCAGCCACATTGGAGGGTTTACGAGCATGAACTGCCTTTTTAAGGTCATGCCACAGCATCTCAATAGGATTCAGGTCAGGACTTTGACTAGGCCACTCCAAAGTCTTCATTTTGTTTTTCTTCAGCCATTCAGAGGTGGATGTGCTGGTGTTTACTGTCCTTCAGGATTTTTTGGTCGACAGCAAAATTCATGGTTCAGTTTATCACAGCAAGTCTTCCAGGTCCAGAAGCAGCAAAACTACCACCACCATATTTTACTGTTGGTATGATGTTCTTTTTCTGAAATGCTGTGTTACTTTTACGCCAGATGTAACGGGACACACCTTCCAAAAAGTTCAACTTTTCTCTCGTCAGTATTTTCCCAAAAGTCTTGGGGTTCATCAAGATGTTTTCTGGCAAAACTGAGACGAGCCTTTATGTTCTTTTTGCTCAGCAGCGGTTTTCGTCTTGGAACTCTGCCATGCAGGCCATTTTTGCCCAGTCTCTTTCTTATGGTGGAGTCATGAACACTGACCTTAACTGAGGCAAGAGAGGCCTGCAGTTCTTTAGATGTTGTTGTGGGGTCTTTTGTGACCTCTTGGATGAGTCGTCGCTGTGCTCTTGGGGTAATTTTGGTCGGCTGGCCACTCCTGGGAAGGTTGACCACTGTTCCATGTTTTCGCCATTTGTGGATAATGGCTCTCACTGTGGTTCGCTGGAGTCCCAAAGCTTTAGAAATGGCTTTATAACCTTTTCCAGACTGATAGATTTCAATAGGTCCTATTTAAGTGATTTTTTTTGATTGCGAGCAGGTGTGGCAGTAATCAGGCCTCAAGTGTGATAAACCACAGTTATGTTTAAAAATTTAATTAAAAAATAAGTAGAATTATTCAAATAAGTCTGCCTTTTTACTCATATGCCTTATTCATTTATGTATCTGACTTGTTTGCTTTATTTTCAGGCATTCCCATCAAAACCACGCTAGACAACTCGACGACGGTGCAGTACGCCGGACTGCTGCATCAGCTGACTATGAAAGCCCGGAGTACAGTCAGAGACATCGACCCCCAGAACGACCTGACGTTTCTGCGCATTAGGTCCAAGAAACACGAGATCATGGTGTCGACAGGTGGGTCAGCGCATGATCAGCCCGTCTCGCTTATCAGTCTGTTACATGCTTATACAGCTCTCACCCTTTCCCCGTTTTCCCCCAGATAAAGAATACCTGTTGATCGTCATCCAGAACCCAGCTGAATAGCATCACATAGACATATTAACTAAATCATATTCTTTAAATGTTCCCTAAACAAGTACATTTCATCTGCCTTTTGAAAAACATCAAAAAATTGTGATTAATTTGCATGGAAAGTCATCAATAAATAAGTGAATTGTATCTTTATTGCGGAGTCTTTAAGGTCATCTTTATGCTTTATTCAAGTGTAATTCCCATAGTCTCCACAAGATGGCAGGAGATCTAGCAGATGCTTTGTATTGCTGCTCATTTGCGTTTGTGAAAAATTGCTGGTTTAATGGGTTGTGACAGCGGCAGTCTGGTGTATTGTGCTCTTACTGTAGTATTGTAGCGTAATTAGATGTGTGTGAACATTTTCTTCACACTAACCATGCTAAAAACATACAGCACATTGAGTAGAAATATATTCAGGATAAATATGGTTATTAAATGTGTTAGTTGTGGTGGATTTGCAGGTTGTGCTGGTTGATCTGTCGCTCAGGAGCTTTGTTTGAGCTCCATTTCTTTGCAGCTGATTTGCGTGTTGTGTTTTATGTGTGTGTGTGTGTGTGTGTGTGTGTGTGTGTGTGTGTGTGTGTGTGTGTGTGTGTGTGTGTGTGTGTGCTGGAGGGTCAGTGTTGTCTTTTGAAAGGAACAATGCAGCCAGAACATTTGTGCTCTAATTACTCTAACACAATCATTTCCTTTCCTTTTCCGCCTTAAGGGTTTTCTTCTGGTTGCTGTTCTACTGGTTTTTACCCCAATAAATCTATTAAGGCACTTTCCTTGAACAGTGTAGCCTGCTAATTGGCATCCAATAAAGGAATAAAGGCACAAATTCCATGTTCTGTTAAGTAATTATCTCATAAAATAAAAATGAGGCATGAGAAAACAGTGAGTTTGATAGTGGCCTTGTGTCTTGTTCTTCTCTACTGCATCCAACAATAAAAATCATAGAATATTGTAGAAAAATAATAATAATAATAAATTAATAATTAATTAACTACTACTACTAACAATAGTAATATTATTAGTTATTATTAGGAGTAGAAGTATAAATAATAGTAATTAAATATATTTTTGCATTATTATTATTATTGATATTATTAATGGTATTAATGGTTTGCATTTATTATTATTAGAAGTAATAGTAGTATAAATAATAGTAAATACCTAGATTTTTTGCTTTATTATTATTATTAATATAATTAGGAGTAATACTAAAAAAAATTAATAAAATATTTTTCTCTATTATTATTAGGATTTATATTAGTAGTAATTAAATATATTCTGCATTATTATTATTATTAGGATTAAAAGTAGTATAAATTAAAGTAATACAATACATGTTGTGCTATATTATTATTAATATTATAATTAGGAGTAATAGTATAAAAAAGTAATTAAATACATTTTGTGCTATATTATTAATTATATTATAATTAGGAGTAATAGTATAAAAATAGTAATTAAATATATTTTTGCATTATTATTATTATTATTATTATTATTATTATTATTATTATTATTATTAGGATTAATAGTAGTATAAATAAAAGTAATTAAATACATTTGTGCTATATTATTAATAATATAATTAGGAGTAATAGTATAAAAATAGTAATTAATTTTTTTTCACTATTATTATTATTAGGATTAATAGTAGTATAAATAAAAGTAATTAAATACATTTGTGCTATATTATTAATAATATTATAATTAGGAGTAATAGTATAAAAATAGTAATTAAATATTACTACTAATAATGCATTATTATTATTATTATTATTATTATTATTAGGATTAATAGTAGTATAAATAAAAGTAATTAAATACATTTGTGCTATATTATTAATAATATAATTAGGAGTAATAGTATAAAAATAGTAATTACATTTTTTTCACTATTACTATTATTAGGAGTAATAGTAGTTTAAATAATAGTAATTCAATATATTTTTTGCATTATTATTAATAGGATTAATAGTAGTATAAATAAAAGTAATTAAAGACATGTTGTGCTATATTATTATTATTATAATTAGGAGTAATATTATTTTAAATTATTAGTACAAATATTTAATTACTATTATTTTTACTATTAATAATAATAATATTAATGCACAAAATATATTTAATTACCATTATTTATATTACTATTACTCCTAATAATAATAATAATGCAAAAATATATTTAATTACTATTATTTAAACTATGATTACTCCTAATAATAATAATAATAATAATAGTATAACTAATAATTAACTAGTAATAAAAAAAGTCATTATTAATATTACAATTATGAGTAATAGTAGTATAAATAAAGGTAATTTAATATATTTTATGCATAATTATTATTATTATTATTAGGAATAAAAGTAGTATAAATAGTAGTAATAAAATACATTTGTTCACTATTATTATTAATATTATTAGGAGTAATAGCAGTAGAAATAATAGTAATTAAATATATATTTTTGCATTATTATTATTATTATTATTATTAGAAGTAATAGTAGTAGAAATAATAGTAAATACCTAGATTTTTTTGCTTTATTATTATTATTATAATTATTAATATTATAATTAGGAGTAATACTAAAAAAATAGTAATAAAATATTTTTCTCTATTATTATTAGGAGTAATATTAGTAGTAATTAAATATATTTTGCATTATTATTATGATTAATAGTAGTATAAATAAAAGTAATAAAATACATGTTGTGCTATATTATTATTAATATTATAATTAGGAGTAATAGTATAAAAAAAGTAATTAAATACATTTTGTGCTATATTATTAATTATATTATAATTAGGAGTAATAGTATAAAAATAGTAATTAAATATATTTTTGCATTATTATTATTATTATTATTATTAGGATTAATAGTAGTATAAATAAAATTAATTAAATACATTTGTGCTATATTATTAATAATATTATAATTAGGAGTAATAGTATAAAAATAGTAATTAAATATTACTACTAATAATGCATTATTATTATTATTATTATTAGGATTAATAGTAGTATAAATAAAAGTAATTAAATACATTTGTGCTATATTATTAATAATATAATTAGGAGTAATAGTATAAAAATAGTAATTAAATTTTTTTCACTATTATTATTATTAGGAGTAATAGTAGTTTAAATAATAGTAATTCAATATATTTTTTGCATTATTATTAATAGGATTAATAGTAGTATAAATAAAAGTAATTAAAGACATGTTGTGCTATATTATTATTATTATAATTAGGAGTAATAGTATTTTAAATTATTAGTACAACTATTTAATTACTATTATTTATACTATTAATAATAATAATATTAATGCACAAAATATATTTAATTACCATTATTTATATTACTATTACTCCAAATAATAATAATAATGCAAAAATATATTTAATTACTATTATTTAAACTATGATTACTCCTAATAATAATAATAATAATAATAATAATAATACTAGTATAACTAATAATTAACTAGTAATAAAAAAAGTCATTATTAATATTATAATTATGAGTAATAGTAGTATAAATAAAGGTAATTTAATATATTTTGTGCATAATTATTATTAATATTATTATTAGGAATAAAAGTAGTATAAATAGTAGTAATAAAATACTTTTTTTCACTATTATTATTAATATTATTAGGATTAATAGCAGTAGAAATAATAGTAATTAAATATATATTTTTGTATTATTATTATTATTATTATTATTAGAAGTAATAGTAGTAGAAATAATAGTAATTAAATAGGTTTTATTTTGCATTATTAATATTAATATTAATATTAGGATTAATACTACTATAAATAATAGTAATTAAATAGGTTTTGCCATTATTATTATTATTATTATTATTATTATGAGTAGTAGTAGTAGTAGTAGTAGTATAAATAATAGTAATTAAATTGATTAATATTATTATTAATAATAATAATAATAATAATAATAATACAAATAATTAACAACTATTATTCTTTCATTATTTTACTTTTTTTAGATATTT
>NC_133385.1:32408356-32461849 GCF_049309525.1 Garra rufa | reverse complement strand
ATATATTTACATTTTATTTTGATATAAAATAAAATGATATATACACACACACACACACACACACACACACACACACATTCATGCATACACTTTTTTATATATATATTAATTATATATTAATATATTTTATAACAAATAAAATTCTAAATAAAATAAAATGTAAATACAAATAATATATATCTATATATCTATATCTATCTATCTATCTATCTATCTATCTATATATATATATATATATATATATATATATATATATATAATTTATAATTAATAAAAAATGTTAAGCTGCAAATTAAGATGAATAAATCCTTCATTTATTTATGTATATACACACACACACACACACACACACACACACACACACACACTTTATTTTATATATATATATATATATATATATATATATATAGACATATATTAATACATTTCTGTTTATTAGTCATATACTATTTATTTTTCATATAATATTTTATTTTTATTTATAATTTTATTTTATATAAATATTAAATAAATAAAATTTTAAATAAAAAATAAAATAAAAATTATATATATACACACACACACACACACACACACATACATATATATATATATATATATATTACATTTATATTTACATTCTATTTTTAGTTATAATTTAATATCAATATAAAATAAATAAAATTAATAAAAATGACATAAAATGTAAATAAAAAAACACACACATATACGCACACTTTATTTTACATATATTAATTAATTTATGTTTAATAGTCACATATATATATATATATATATATATATATATATATATATATATATATATATATATATATATATATATATATATATATATATAATTTGATTTTATTTGAATATTAAATAAATGTAAAATAACGAAGTTTAATTTACTTTTACATTTTTAAAAAAGGTTTGGTCCTCCAAGACAATCTAGGCATAAGACCATAAACATGTTTCTGATAAAATGATGCATGAAAAAATAAAAATGAACTGCTCCTCCACCTGTGGACAATGTGTGTAATGTGATTTAACGTGATACATGCGCACATTAATATCTGGAGACACGCACAGGGTCATTTCCATTTCCTCTCCTCCCATCATCTCTCTTCTTTCCCTTCGTATCTGTCTTTTAATCATCCATTCTGTGCAAATGGTTCATGGCCCGCAGTGCCTTCCCTCTCATCCGCTCCTCTGCCTTTTTTCCCTCTTTTCTCCAGCCCTCCACTCACCTCCTCTCCCTTGTTGAGTAATTATTGAGAAAGTAGCATGTGTCTGACACGGTCGCTGTGGCAACGGCGGTCAGGAACCCGGTCGTGAGCCCATTCAGCGCGTGAATGAGAGAGAGAGAGAGAGAGAGAGAGAGAGAGAGAGAGAGAGAGAGAGAGAGAGAGAGAAGGAGAGAGAGGGGGGAATAGAGATAACAGCAGGATGTCAGGATATCCACTGAGCCCTGAGGGAAGATCTCTCTCTCTTTCACACACACACACACACACACACACACACACACACACACGCTGGCAAACATAGAGACACTGTATTTCCCAGTCCTCTCTCTCACACACACATAAACACATGCACAAATGCACAAATGCATACAGCCACAGCAAACACATGCAATATTTATGATTGCATTCTTCTATTGAATGACTCGTATGAATCGTTGTATGGCTTGTGCATATTTTATTAGTGAATATAAACAAGCTAAACTATGGAAGCTTGTTTCCACCATAGAATAAAAAATGGTAATTGTGACTTTATATCTCAGAATTTTGACAAATTCTCAGAAATGCAAGAAATAAGACAACATTGTGAGGAAAAAAGGCAGATATAAAAGATATAAAATCACAATTCTAAGAAAAGTAGAAATTGTGAGATATAAAGTCAAAATGGCAAGATATATCATTATTGTGAGAAATAAAGTAAAAATTTCAAGAAGAAAGACCAAATTGTGAGATATAAAGTCAAAATTGCAAGATATAACATCTTTAATTGTGAGAAATAAAATAAGAATTGCAAGAAAAAAGACCAAATTGTGAGGTATAAGATCGAAATTGCAAAACATAAAGTTAAAATTGTAAAAAAAATAAAAGACGGAATTGTGAGATATAAAGTCAAAATTGCAAGACAAAGTCAAATCTGCAAGAAAAAAGACATAATTGTGAGAAAAAAATAAGAATTGGGACATATAAAATCACAATTCTAAGAAGAAAAGTAGGAATTATGAGATATAAAGTCAAAATGGCAAGATATAACATCATAATTGTGAGAAATAAAGTAAGAATTACAAGAAAAAAGACCAAATTGTAAGATATAAAGTCAAAATTGCAAGAAGAAAGACCAAATTGTGTGATATAAAGTCAAAAATGCAAGATATAACATCATAATTGTGAGAAATCAACTAAGAATTACAAGAAAAAAGACAGAACTGTAAGATATAAAGTCAACATTGCAAGATATAACATTATTGTGAGAAATTGCCAAAAAAGACAGATCAGTGCAGTCAAAAATGCAAGATATAACATCATAACTGTGAAAAAAATAAAGAATTGCAAGAAGAAAGACCATATTGTGTGATATAAAGTCAAAATTTGAAGATATAACATTATAATTGTGAGAAATAAAGTAAGAATTGCAAGAAAAAAGACCAAATTGTGAGATATACAGTTAAAATCGCCAAAAAAGACAGATTTGTGTGATATAAAGTCAAAAATGCAAAAAAGTCAGAATTTGGAGATATAAAATCACAATTCTAAGAAAAGTAGGAATTGTGAGCTATAAAGTCAAAATTGCAAAAAAGAGACAGAATTATGAGATATAAAGTAAGAATTGCAAGCAAAAAGACAGAATTGTAAGATATAAAGTCAAAATTGCAAAACATAGTCAGAATTGTGAAAAAAAGACAGAATTGTGAGATATAAAGTCAAAAATGCAAGATATAACAACATAATTGTGAGAAATAAAGTAAGAATTGCAAGCAAAAAGACAGAATTGTAAGATATAAAGTCAAAATTGCAAAACAGTCAGAATTGTGAAAAAAGACAGAATTGTGAGATATAAAGTCAAAAATGCAAGATATAACAACATAATTGTGAGAAATAAAGTAAGAATTGCAAGCAAAAAGACAGAATTGTAAGATATAAAGTCAAAATTGCAAAACATAGTCAGAATTGTGAAAAAAGACAGAATTGTGAGATATAAAGTCAAAAATGCAAGATATAACAACATAATTGTGAGAAATAAAGTAAGAATTGCAAGAAAAAGACAGATTTGTGATATATAGTCAAAATTGCAAATAAAGACAGAATTGTCAAAAAAAAGTCAAAAATGCAAGATATAACATCCTAATTGTGAGAAATAAAGTAAGAATTGCAAGAAAAAGACAGAATTGTAAGATATAAAGTCAAAATTGCAAAAAAAGAGAATTGTGAGATATCAAGTCAAAATCGTGAGATAAATTCTAAATTGAGATATTACATCATAATTGTGAGATATAAAGTCAAAATTGCGAGATATAACATGGTAATTGTAAGATATATTAAGATATATAAGTCAGAATTGCAATAGAAAAGACCAAAATGTGAGATATAAAGTCAAAATTACGAGATATAACATCATAATTGTGAGATATAACGTTAAAATTGCAAGAAAAAAGACTGAATTGTGAGATATAAACTCAAAATTGCGGGATATAGCATCATAATTGTGAGAGATAAAGTCAAAATTGTGAGATATAGTCAAAATTGCAAGATACAACATCATAATTGTGAGAAATAAAGTCAGAACTACTAGAAAAAAAAGACAAAATTGCAAGATATAAAGTCAAAATTGTGAGGAAAAAAGTCAGAATCGCAAAGAAAAAAGAAAATCACAAGATATAGTCACAATTGAGAGATATAAAGTCAGAATTGTGAGAAAAAAAGATCAAATTGTAAGATACAAAGTCAAAATTGTGAGGAAAAAAGTCAAAATTGCAAGACAAACTAAGAATTGTGAAAACAAAAACAGAACTGTAAAAGAAAAACACAATCTAATGCTGATTCTATGCCTCATATGCATCAGTTGCGTGTTTTCGTGTCCTCAGAAAAACTATGATTCTGTATTTTTATAAACGATTTCAGCTACTGGCAACATCTAAAGGACTAAAACTAAGCAAAGTGCTGCCATTTGAATCATTTATAGTGATCTATTATTTAACAGTTTTTGGTTGAAGTTTTTGTAACCCAAAGTGAGGCATTGTCAGAAGTTAAAACGATGAAATAGCATTATGTAGATGTGTTTTAATAGTAGTAACAGTATCACTGATGGTGCACTGTGGGATGATAGCATGATAGTTGAAGATCTGGGCCACCAACACAAAAAGCAAAGAACTGCTGAGGTCTTGGCACTGACATATCAAAAATTGTGCCATCAAGCGAGGCATTTAACCTCAGATTGCTCCAAGCAACTGTCTGAATGAAGAATGGATGTCTGTATCGCAAGCACAAAACACAGGAGGAGAGAGTGTCTATATGACCTGCGGTAAAACAACCTTTCTGTGCCTCTAAAGACTGATGTATTTAATGTTCTCAAGCAAGCAAGAAAGATTTCATTTCATGTATAATTTATTTTTTTATATAAATAATAAACTATTTTAAAAAAAACGGTCAACTTAATTATGCTGCCTCCTCAGAAAGCCTTGTTGTAGCCAAACTCTGTCAGAATCCTTTATAGATCTGGCAGTTGCTTTAAAATAACATTAAATATATAAATGCACATTTTATTAATTAAATACTGAAAATATAAAAGTAAAAAGTTCAGTATTGATTTACCCAATATTTTTGTGTACTACGCTTATTGTAGTGTTAGCGAGTTTGAAATCAACCGTGGCTTTATTCGCACTTCGAGCACTATTTGTGTTGCTGCCTATAGAGTGTTCTAAATCAAACACTTACGAGGTTGTTTAGCTCTGTTCCTAAAGCTAGTGAGCTGTCAGCCAGTCCACACCTAATAAAAATAGCGCTGCTCGTGTGAAATGCAAGCGAGACTTGACTAACACCTGCTAACAGAGTTAAATTCAGCACAGTTTGATATTAGCACGTTGTTAAGCTAACATGATACCCTAATGAGCACAATCAATATATATTAGCCTACTCACAAACACTGCCCTTTGAAAAATAATTGTTTAATTGCACTCAATGTGCTCTTATAGTGTACTTCTAACTACTTAAATCTTAAAGTTACTTTTATTCAACCAGCAAGTTTTTTTTTTTGACCGGAAATGACACAGACTTCTCCCAAAAGATAATAAGACGATGTACAAGAGGCATCATTGTGGAAAAAAATATTTCTCAGTTTTTATTTATATTTGAACAAAAAGTGTCATGTCCAAAATTATTCATACCCTTTTCAATAATCAACAGAACAGCCTTTATTGGCTATTACAGCAATTTAACGCTTCCTATAATTGCTGGTCAGCTTTTTGCATGTCTCCACTGGTATTTTTGCCCATTCGTCTTTAGCGATGAGCTCCAACTCTTTCAGGTTGGAGGGTCTCCTTGCCATCACCCTGATCTTTAGCTCCCTCCACAGATTCTCAATTGGATTTAAGTCAGGACTCTGGCTGGGCCACTGCAAAACACTAATGTTTTTGTCTGCTAACTATTTCTTCACCACTTTTGCTGTGTGTTTTGAGTCGTTGTCATGCTGAAATGTCCACTGGTGCCCAAGGCCAAGTTTCTCTGCAGACTGTCTGATGTTGTTGTTGAGAATTTTGATGTATTGCTCCATTTTCATGGTGCCGTTTACTGTGATTAGGTTCCCTGGTCCACCGGCTGAAAAACACCCCCAAAACAATAGGTTCCCACCACCATGTTTGACAGTGGGGATGGTGTTCTTAGGGTTGAAGGCTTCTCCTTTTTTATGCCAAATGAAGGCTACATCATTGTGGCCAAACAATTCAATTTTTGTTTCCTCTGAAGACCAGAAGTCTTCTTCTTTGTCCAGATGAGCATTTGCAAAGGCCAAGCGGGCTTTTGTGTGCCTTATCTGGAGAAGTGGTGTCCTCCTTGGTCTGCATCCGTGGAACCCAGTGGTGTTCAGTGTCTGTTGAACTGTCTGCCTTGAGATGTTGCCACCAGCAGAGCCCAGATTCATCAGGATGGTCTTGGTGGTGATCCTTGGATTCTTTTTTACCTCTCTCACTATCCTCCTGGCCAGCACAGGTGTCACTTTTGGCTTCTGACCACGTCCTCTGAGATTTTTCACAGTGCAGAATGTCTTGTATTTTTTAATAATACTTTGCACTGTAGCCACTGGAACTTCAAAATAGAGACCTGCAATCCCGCGGGAGTACCGCGGGACCCGCGGGACCCAACGCAACAGAGTGCGGCGCGGGACAAAACTTGATGGGCGAGTGCGGGTGCGGGCGGGTAGAGCTTGTGTGTGTGCGGGACGCGGGAAAATAAAATGATTCGCGGGACTCCCGCAAAATAGAAATATCTAAACATAAAATATCTAAAAACAAAAAATTGTTATTCATCTATTGCACAAAAGCAGCAAGAACAACATAAATATGATCAGTAAGCGCAAGAATAGGCAGTTTCGGTTTAAAACTTGTTTGAAGTGTGAGCAATGTTGCCATCTGCTGATTTCTGGAGCGCATCGCCAATCAGTGGTGTTTAAGTTAAAATCCACTCACTGCTCAAAAGTATTGAACAGTGCTGAATATTGGGTGCTTACAAATTACAACACTCAAAGTGTAGACATGTATGAATGATTAATTGTGCATAATATCCATTGTGTTATAAGAGCTTTATGAGATCGCGTATATACTGAGATGTTAGCTTTAAAGGAGCCTTGTTTGTTTGCATTCTGCCGTGGATGCACGCATAGCTCATGTTTGCTTTTTTGTTAAGAATAACAGTGGTTTGTGAATGTTGATGCTTAGTCTAAATAACACATATTTTATCCAGAGCGTGTATGCTGGGGTCTAGTGGAACTTACAAGATGTTACAGAACTGTTTCATGTAAATTCAATCGATGTACAGAAAAAATCAATATAGATTAATTTTATGCGGGCTTTTGCGGGCGGGAGCGGGACAAATCATGAATGTCGCGGGCGGGAGCGGGACGAGATAACGTATATTTCTGCGGGAGCGGGCGGGCGCGGGACACAATCTTGCGGGAGCGGGCGGGAGCGGGACTGAAAAATCCGTCCCGCGCAGGTCTCTACTTCAAAACATTTAGATATGGTCTTATAGCCCTTTCCTGACTTGTGAGCAGCCACAATGTGCAGCCGCAGGTCCTCACCGAGCTCCTTTGTCTTAGCCATGACTGTCCACAAACCAACAGCAGAGAGCTTCTGCTTTTCACCTGTTGAGTTGATTAAATCAGCTGTTCCCAATGAATCAGGGTAATTAGGATGCTTTAGAACAGCTTGGACTATTTGGAATGGTATAGAACTTTGGATTTTCCCATAGACTGTGACAGTTTGCAAAGGGTATGAATAATTTTGGACATGCCACTTTTTGTTCAAATGTAAATAAAAGCTGAGAAATATTTTTTTCCACAATGATGGAAAAAACTTGTACGTCACCTTATTATCTTTTGGGAGAAGCCTGTGTCATTTCCGGTCAAAAAAAAAAAACTTGCTGGTTAAGTAAAAGTAACTTTAAGTCAGAATTTACCAGGGGTAGGAATAATTTCGGGCTTGACTGCATACTTAAAAAAAAAAAAAAAAAGTATTTCCAGATAATAATAATGGAACAAAAAGCTACTTACAGTAAATATACTAAATAAGGAAAGTTCACTTTCATTACTTTTTTAAATACTTAGGTATACTTTTAAAATTGCACCTTGTGATAATGTAAAATTATTATTAAAGGTTTTATTAAAGGCTTTGAAGTTTTACTTTTTACTCAAGTTAAATTGCATTAAACTATAATGCATTTCATTTAAATGTAAAGAAAATGCAAGTTAGAAAACATTAATATACTTTTACAGTACATTACTTCCGTACTTTCATTTTTGAATTATTAATTACTTTTCAGTAAATTTACTAAACAGAATTGTATAATTTTTTTCTTTTTAATTGATCATTTAAATCTGTATTGTAAGGAAGCCTGTTTCCACCACAAAAAAAAAGGTTATTACGACTTTTTATCTCACAATTCTGATCAGTTTTCTCCAAATTGCGTGTGATATAAACTTTTAACCGTGAGTTATAAAGTCAAAATTGTGAGACATAAACTCGCAATTTGACTTTTTTCTCAGAATTGTGTGATATAAACTCAAAATTGCGAGTTATAAAGTCAGAATTGTGAGTTATAAAGTCAGAATTGTGAGATAAAATGCGTAATTTGACAATTCTGACTTTTTTTCCTTATAATTGCATGATATAAACTCACAATTCTGATTTTTTTCTCTCTTTTTTTCTCAGTTGCCTTATGTAAACTGTTTTAAATTACTTTTTCCCCCACATCAATCTAAACGCTATACAGCATAATGGCAAAGCAAAAAACAGTTTTTTAACATCTTTACAAATGTATTAAAAACAAAAAACTTAAAAGATTCCATTGCATAAGTATTCATACCCTAATCTGGGACAGTTGAAATTTAGCTCAGGAGCATTCATATTGCTTGTAGATGTTACTACACTTAAGAGTAAAGTTAACCTGTGGCAAATTCAATTAAGGGGTATGATTTGGAAAGGCACACACGTCCTAATAAAATGTCTAACAGCTGAAAATGCACATCAGAACAGAAACCAAAAAAACTGCCTGTAGAGCTCAAAAACAGGATTGCATCAGCTACACATCTGGGGAAGAGTTCAGATAAGTTCTGCTACAATGAAGGTTCACAGAAGCATGTAGTCTCTGGAAGAAGTTTGAAACAACCACTCTTTCTAGAGCTGGCCTCCAAACTGAGCATTCATTGAAGAAGAGCCTTGGCTAGACTGGTGACCAAGAAGCTGATGGTCATTCTAGTTGAGCTCCATGATCATATTTGGAGATGGGAGAAACTTACAGAAGGACAAACATCACTACAACGCTCCACCGATCTGAGCTTTATGGCAGTGTGGTAAGACTCAATCTTCTCCTCAGTGAAGACACATGAAAACACATTAAGTAAAGTGTGGTGGTATCAGCCTCATGCTGTGGGGCTGTTTTTCAGCAGCAGGGACTAAGGGACTTGTCAGAGAAGAAGGAAAGCTCAACACAGCAAAATACAGAGACAGTCTTAATAAAAACCCAGTCCAGAGCATTCAGAACCTCAGACTGGAAAGAAGGTTCACCTTTCAACAGGACAATGACCTTAAGCACACAGCAAGAGTGGCTTATAGACAACTCTGTGAATGTCCTTGAGTGGCCCAGCCACAGCCTGGGCTTCAACCCAATCAAAAATTTCTGGAAAAACCTGAAAATGTGCATCTGCCCCCATTCAGAGGGGTATGAATACTTTTGCAAAGCACTGTATAAACTCACAATTTGACTTTTTTTCTCAGAATTGTGTGATATAAACTCACAATTGCGAGTTATAAAGTCAAAATGGCAAGATATAAACTCGCAATTTGACTTTTTTTCACAGAATTGGGAGATATAAACTCACAATTCAGTTTTTTCTCATAATTGCATGATATAGACTCACAATTGTGAGTTATAAAGTCAGAAATGCAAGATAAACTCGTGATTTGACTTTTTCTTAGAATTGCAAGATTTAAACTTGCAATGTGACTTTTTTCTCAGAATTGCGTGATATAAAAACTCCCAATTCTGACTTTTTTTTTCTAAGAATTGCATGATATAAACTCACAATTTGACTTTTTGTGAGTTGTGAGTTAAGTCAGAATTGTGTGATATAAAATTGCAATTGCGAGTTATAAAGTCAGAAATTCAAGATAAACTCATGATTTGACTTTTTCTTAGAATTGCAAGATATAAACTCACAATTTGACTTTTTTCGCAGATTTGTGATATAAACTCCCAATTTGACTTTTTTTCTCAGAATTGCGTGATGTAAACTCACAATTCTGACTTTTTTTCGGAGAATTGTGATATAAACTCGCAATTGTGAGTTATAAATTCAGAATTGTGAGATATAAACTCGCAATTTGACTTTTTAAAATTACATGATATAAACTTGCAATTGCAAGTTATAAAGTCAGAATTGCAAGATATATAAGAATTTTTTTCAGAATTGTGTGTTTTAAAGTTTTAAAGAAAATGGGAGATATGTTTTCAGAATTGCACGTTTATATCTCGCAATTCTAAGCAAAAAAGTCAGAATTGTGAGATAAAACGTTGCACATATTCAGTGGCGGAAACAGTCTTCCATAGTACTGAATGAAACCACATTACAATCTCTCAATTACTTGTGGATCATACATTTTTTAAATAACCTTAATGTAGTGCATTCTGGGATTCTGGGAGCAGCCGTCATTGTAAGTGCACTTCTGATTGCTTAAATTCCAGCCATGTAGGGAGCTCTCTCAGCATTATATTTCTCTTTCTCTTTAAAGGGTTTGTTGAGGCATGAAATGCGTGGCGGGCGAAAGTAACCGCACACTTCCTTTACTGTCACATCCGATTACAGAGCAACACTGAGCCTTAACCTCGTAAATAAAACAATCAATGAGTCTGTACCGCAAGTCACTTGAGCGGACAGGAAAGGAGTCTAACCTCGTCTAATCCCATTACAGCAAGTGATGCGAATTACTAAAAGTTTTGTATTCATTATTAATAAGTAGGTATGTCGTTTGTGTGTTAATATGTCTGTAACAAGCCTCAGAAGGAAGTCCAGTCGTACCAGGTACATCTAAATAATTCAAGGTGTCTTTTGGGTAATGACAGACCCGAATGTCCTCTATCCATCATGGGGCACTGTCAACGTGACATTACTCCAGATTAACTTTGTATATAAAGATAGAGCATGTTTTCATCCTCCTGCAATTAGAGGCAAAAATATCCACCATCATTACCATTCTTTTGGTCTATAAATCATAATTCATAATTATATCCACCTTATTTTTCCTGTAAGAGTGGGAAATTTGTAAATTTCAAGGCTTCTGGTGTCATCCGCGTCCAGCTATTTTTAGCAGTAATAAAAAGCTAACTTTGCTGCTTGATATTGCAAATCGGTGTGTTATAAGTTACAATTCTGACTTTTTTTTTCTTCAAAAATTGCAATATAAACTGTGAGTTATAAAGTTAGAATTGTGAGATATAAACCTGTAATTAGATTTTTTCCTCAGTATTGCGAGATACAAACTCACAACTTGACTTTTTTTCCTCAGATGATCATGATCTCAGATGATGATGATACAGTATAAACTTGCAATTGTGAGTTATAAAGTCAGAATTGCAAGATATAAACTCACAATTTGACTTTTTTTTCTCAGAACTGTGTGATATAAACTCATAACTGACTTTTTTCTTAGAATTGCGATACATACTCACAATTGCAAGTTATAAAGTCAGAATTGCAAGGTATAAACTCGCAATTTGACTTTTTCTCAGAATTGTGATATAAACTCAGAATTCTGACTTTTTTCTCAGAATTGCATGATAAGAACTCACAATTTAGCTTTTTTCTCAGAATTGCATGATATAAACTCACAATTCTGACCTTTTTTCTCAGAATTGCAATATAAACTTGCAATAGTGATAAAGTCAGAATTGTGGGATATAAACTCACAATTTGACTTTTTTTCCCCTAGAATTGCGAGATTTATTTTCTCAGAATTGCATGATATAAAAACTCATAATTCTGACTTTTTTTCTCAGAATTGCATGATATAAACTCACAATTTGACTTTTTTCTCAGAATTGCATGATATAAACTCACAATTTGACTTTTTTCTCAGAATTGCATGATATAAACTCACAATTTGACTTTTTTCTCAGAATTGCATGATATAAACTCACAATTTGACTTTTTTCTCAGAATTGCGTGATGTAAACTCACATTTCAGATATTTTTTTCTCAGAATTATTTAATATAAACTAGCAATTGGAGTTATAATGTCAGAACTGTAAGATATAAACTTGCAATTGCAAGTTATAAAATCAGAATTGAGAGATATAAACTCACAATTTGACTTTTTTTCTCAGAATTGCATGATATAAACTCACAATCCTGACTTTTTTCTCAGAATTGCATGATATAAACTCACAATTCTGACTTTTTTTCTCAGAATTGTGATATAAATTCCTGATTTGACCTTTTTTTCTCAGTATTGCATGATATAAACTCAATTGGGAGTTATAAAGTCAGAATTGTGAGATATAAACTTGTAATTTAAATTTTTCTCAGAATTGTGAGATATAAACTCGCAATTTGACTTTTTAGAATCGCAAGATATAAACGTGCAATTGCAAGTTATAAAGTCAGAATTGCATGATATGAACTCACAATTCTGACCTTTTTCTCAGAAACGCAATATAAACTTGTAATAGTGAGTTATAAAGTCAGAATTCGACTTTTTTCCTTAAAATTGCATGCTATAAACTCACAGTTATGACTGTTTTTCTCAGAATTGCACAATTAAGAGTTATAAAGTCAGAATTGCAAGATATAAACTCGCAATTAGATTTTTTTTCTCAGAACCGCATGATATAAACATGCATTTGCAAGTTATAAAGTCAAGATAATGAGATATAAACTATTTTCCACAGAAAGGCATGATATAGACTCACAATTGGCCTTTTCTTCCCAGAATTGCATGATATAAAATCCCAATTTGACTTTTTATATCATGCAATTCTGAGAAAAGTAGAGCCGCTCGTAGATGGGATTATATTAGAGATGAGTTTAGACGGGAAAAACTGGAGCTCGCGTTGGTATCATACGGATTACTTTATCAGAGAATATTTGTTTTTGACGTGACATACTTCATTTAAAAGTACATATTTCAAGCTTTCTGTACATATATTTCTCATGTCTGTGAGGCACGTATTCGCTTTACAGATTCAGCTTGTTTTATTTACTTGTCTGTGAAGAGAGGTGACAGAGTCTGGGACAGAAGATAGCGCACCCTGATTTATTTTACAAAAGCACATTGTGTATAGTCATAATGACAAGAAAACAAGGAAAAGTAGACCCTTTGCAGTTTTAAAATGACTGCTTTTTTTAAGTACCACAATAGTGACTTTCCCTGGTTACTTTTAGAATAATGTAACTCAGTTACTATTTGTATGAAGTAACTAGTAACTATAACTAATTACTTTTTTAAAGTAACATGCCCAACACTACTCATATGCAAAAGATGCAAGGCATGAATGCAACGGTTATACACATCTGTCTAGAGTGTGTTTACATAAAAAAACAATGGTAAAATAGTGTATTTGAATGAAAAAGACTCTAATACTTAGACTATGAAATGTAAAGAAGGTAACACAACCTAATACACATCCATTGCAATTTCATTATGTTCAGCCCAAAACTTGACCAACATATTCTTCAGGACATCTTCAAGAATGTTTGAATAAATATTTAGTGATAATTCTTGCCAATGTCGAGTATAAGAGTCAACCAGCTGAAACAAAGACACTCTGAATGAATGAAATAAGACCCTGCCCTCGAAAAACCTGCCAGACAAGAGAATATTCGATTAAAGACACAATATCAGATATTTATTTAAAGGTTTTTATTAAAAAAAACTTCATACCTACTTCAGTGGAGATAGTCAAAGGTCTGCTGTTGCCACAAGCAAGCTAGCCATCTTGTTTTTTCACATTGTACCACTCTTGTATGCAATGCTATCAGTTTATAAAAGTTTAATTATGTGACCCTGAAACAAGACAATCACCAACAACCCTGGAGCAAACCTACAGAACAATATCTCAAACAACAACAAAAAAAGAGTTGACCAAGGATAAGCAAAAGCTCAGAAACAAACCCAGTGGAAAAGCTGCAGCAGAACTTGAAGTAGGCATTACAAGGAGGTTTCTGAAAGGAGGAATTGGCAAATTGTCCACCAAGGTCATCTAAGAGACTGACAAGAAGCACTTCTGCCAAGAAGTGATTTCTCCCAAAGGAAAGTACACCAGCTATTGAAGTTTTTCCCACAGATGACAACTGCATTTGTTTGAACAGGTGATTACAACCATTTATTTGATAAACAAGACCACTCTGAGTGTTAATGTGATTGTCAAAAGAAAGATTTCTTCAAGAGTCAACCAAGCCAATAAAAATTCTCACCATGCAAAACTGCCAGAGTACACAGTGTAGTAAACACAAAACAATAACCCAAAAAAAGGACAAAGGAGTCTGAAAACCTCATCTTTGCTCTCAGGACTAACTCATCATTTCCACCAACTCTGACAGGTAAGTTGTTTGCTAGAGGGATACCAGCAACTTGTCAAGAAAAACACAAAACGAAACAGTGCCCACAGATAAACACACTGATGTTGAGGTGTGTACCGTAAATGATGGGGCCCGTTATGACCTTTGTGGGTTTGTGGTAGACAAATGGGTCCGCAGATGAGGCAGAGGTTTGTTGGCCTAGAGGTGGCCTAGTTTAGTCTACTGCTGAGAGGAACTGGGACACAGGGATCTCCTTAGTTGCCTGAGGTGGAGTCAAGAGGTAACTGTAAAACTCAGAGAGTTTATTCAGAAGTCGCTGGTGTAGTGGAAGGTGCTGTCGAGTCGATCTTCCGAGTACATCCCAGGACCAGGCTGCTACAATCAGCATTTGAAAGGAACTGGAAGTCTGGCATATCCTTTGTTGCCCAAGGTAGAGTCAAGAAGCAACTCTGGGAATTCATTCAGACGTCTCTGGATAGTGGAAGTCTTTTGAGTACATTCAAATGTGAACCTATTAACAGGTGGTACACTTACAAACACCCCCCTAAGAAGTTGAAACCTCCTTAAAACACATTTTGCATGTCCTAAAACAATATTTTGTTTACAAGAAACTGGGAGATCAGCATCTACATTGTAGCCTTAGGTGGAGTCAATAGGTAACTCTGAGAATCCATTCAAAAGTTCTCTGGGATAGATCAGATTTGAAAGCAAATAACGAAGATTGGCTGTACACTTGTACACCCAAAAGAAATGTGGCCAATACTTCCTTAAAATTGATTACGGAAACTGATTAATTGATTTAAGTTTTGTTTACAAGGTACTGGGCCTCTGCAGTCAGTTCATATGAGGGACAGGGAGATCAGTATCTTTTTTGTAGCCCTAGGTGGAGTCAATAGGTAACTGTGAGGAAACTCTGAGAAATTATTCAGAAGTTCTCTGGAATAGCGTATTCCATATGTGGAAGTTCTGCAAGGCAAATAGAATAGACTGGCTGTATACTTGTAAACAACACAAAAAAAAAAACTAAGGGTCAGGTGAACCTGAATCCAGCTCAATTATACAGGACTTCCATAAAATCAACACAGCTACAATGAGCCCCAGGTGGAGTCAGGATATAACTGTGAATCTCTGAGGATTCATTTAGAAATCCCAGAAATAATGGAAGAGCAAGTCTAGTGTTTACCAATCCCGTTCCTAGCGGCACACCAACATTACACATCTTTAAACTCTTCCTGATTTAGCTCAGTGGTTCATTAGTAGCTTGTTACTCTAATAGTGTGTGCACACCAAAAGCGAAGCGAATATTCGCATTGCGTTACTCGCTCTAGATTACTCACGGGATGATTTTCACCAACGGTACACATTTTTGAACTCTTCCAAATCAAACACACCTGAATTAACTCAGTGGTTCATTAGTAGATTGTTACTCTAATAGTGTGTGCACACCAAAAGCGAAGCGAATATTCGCATCACAACGGTACACATTTTCAAACTCTTCCTAATTAAACACCAGTTTTTACTCAGTCATTGATTAGTAGTTTGTTACTCTAATAGTGTATGCACACCAAAAGTGAAGTGAATATTCGCATTGCGTTACTCGCTCTAGATTACTTGCGGGATGTTTTTCACCAACGGTACACATTTTCAAACTCTTCATAATCAAGAACACCTGATTTAACTCAGTGGTTCATTAGTAGCGTGTTACTTTAATAGTGTGTGCACACCAAAAGCGAAGCGAATATTCGCATCACAACGGTACGCATTTTCGAACTCTTCCTAATCAAACACACCAGTTTTTACTCAGTGGATAATTAGTAGCTTGTAACTCTAATAGTGCATGCACACCAAAAGTGAAGCGAATATTCACATCACATTAGTCGTGGGATGTTTTTCACCAACGGTACACATTTGTGATCTCTTCCTATTTAAACACCAGTTTTTACTCAGAAGTTCATTAGTAGCTTGTTACTCTAATAGTGTGTGAACACCAAAGGCAAAGCGAATACTTGCTCTAGATTACTCACAGGATGTTTTTCACCAGCAGTACACATTTTCAAACTCTTCCTATTCAAACACCAGATTTTACTCAGTGGTTCATTAGTAGATTGTTACTCTAATAGTGTGTAAACACCAAAAGCGAAGCAAATTTTTGCATCGTGTTACTCGCTCTAGATTACTCACGGGATTGTCAAATACCAGTTTTTACTCAGTAGTTCATTAGTAGCTTGTTACTGTAATAGTGTGTGCACACCAAAAGCTAAACAAATATTCACATCGCGTTTGGGAGCAGTCATGGCCTAATGGAGAGTCAGACTTGTAACCCGAAGGTTGCAGGTACGAGTCTAAGGTCCGGCAGGGATTGTAGGTGGGGGAATTGAATAACCAGCCCTCTCTTCCACCTTCAGTACCACAACTTAAGTGAGACGCTTGAGGAAGGCACCGAACCTATAACTGCCCACCACTCTGGGTGTTTGTTCACTACTCTCTGCTGTGTGTGTGCTCTTGGATGGGTGAAATGCAGAGCACAAATTCCGAGTATGGGACACTATACTTGGTCACATGTCACGTGCTTTCCTTTAGTTGATCTTCCAGGTATATTCATGTGGGAAAAATCTGCACAGTAGATACTAGAAATAGCTCAATTGTCTTCTCCTAAATTCGTCAGCACAGGTGGCATAGAGGATTAATAGGACTGAAGAGCTTCTTCATTTTAGATTCAATGAGTGCTTCTACTGCCTGTTCCAACCCTCTTACAACATCATCTTAATCTGAGAGTTTTCAGAGGAGCAGGTGGAAATGGTAGCGTGATGAAGAAAAGAGATGTCTTTCTAGGGTGCTAGTGGGGTTTGTCATGGTATCTGTGGACTTGTGGCAGACACAGGTGTGCATACAGGATTGTGAGTTTCCGGGTGGCCCACTTAAGCACATGTCTTTGTGAAGGATGGGCAAGAAAAGTGAGCTGTTATGAATAACATACTTTTTAAAGAATGTTCTCCTGCGTTTGGGCCTGCAGTGTTCCGGGTTCAAAAGATACATCCATTGACTGTTCACAGTGAATGCATATGCCGCACAAAATGGCAAGCACTTGCCAAAATTGCCCGACCTAGAGTGAAGGTGTGCAGGTTTCTGTCAGTATACTTAGAACTAAATTAAATGGAGAATGATCATTTATTTACAGTTTTTCTTTTCAAAAGATTCAGTTCTACATTTTTAGCAGTGGTGTTTTGTTCTGTCAAGCTCAAAGTAAACTTTGGTTTTTGCCAAAAGTTAAGTGTGTGTGACACACATTTTGTCTAATAGTGTATGCACACCACCTGATTTTTGTAACTAGGTCGCACATGCGCACTGAATTTGTTTCGCACTAATCAGTTGTTCCACAAGGTGGCAACACTGGCCCCGACTGGTGTTTCACAAGCTGTGTTTTCATTGCAACTTTGAGCGAAACTTTTGCAATATTTTATGAATGTCGAAAAAAAAAATCCATTAACCGATGTTACGCAATGTTATTTCACAGCCACCACACTAGGCATTATTTTTAATCAAAGGAAACATAGGTGTGTATTTTTAGCAAAACAGCGTGAAAAGCTGGTTCTGGGATGCTTCTGAGACATGCCACAGCATGGCTAGTATAAACACAAGCATTGTCTAGAGTGTCCGTGATTAACTCCGGTGGCTGTGTCAAAGCTGTAATGCGCTGCAGACGTGTCCAGTGTACATAGGGGTTTTTCCAAGCATTATTGGCAAGGAAAGCCCCTTATACTTGAGAATGGCCACGTATGAGGTGTTTCTTGGAGGTTATAGTACATCGAAGAAGATCGTGTGACTTTGACATACGCCAGGCAAAAAAACTGTTTCCATTGTAGTTTTGTGAAATATTCCTTTTTTGAATTGCCTGAAAAACCACCTCATATGAGCGTAAAAACTTTTTTTGCGATATATGGGAGTTATTGTGAAATTGACGCGTTTCCATTGGGCATATTTTCAATTTGCGCATTTGAAGTGGTAAAGCCCAAAGTATACTTTGTTTTTGTACAGTCGAACGCGTAGCCTTTCAAACTATACTCCATATGATGTGCGCGTAAAGTACATTAGCTCTATTGTTTATAATACATTATGTATTTCAACAGTTTTGTGATGATTTCTTGCTTTTGATTCTTTATTTGAACTAATTATTATTGTCTCATTGCTATTATATACGCGTTTCAAGTAATTTTAAAGGCTATTGTTCACTTACATCTATTTTATTTCCACAAAAAATACAAATGATTGGTTATAGGGCCCTACGAAATCTGTTTTATTTTCCAAATGCTTTCGGCTTGTCTTCTGTCATGTAGTTTGAAATCAGTTTTGTTTTTGTTCCAGTTTTAATGTTTGGTGGAAACAGTCAAATTGTTTGATTAGCTAGCATGGCCTTGTTAGACCTGTTGGTAGTTGGCAGAACTACATGTTTTCCCCCCAAGCAAATATTTAATTACCTATTTAAATAAAATACTAAATATTTTATATAAAATAACCTTTGTTTTTTTTAGTGCCTTCAAAAGTTGAATCTCAATGCACTTTACAAAAAAAATAAATAAATACATTGAAATACAAAAAAAAAAAATTAAGAAATTATCACACTCTAACAAGGAACAATACTTCTATTCTACAGCTTTTATCAATCTCAATGTTACAAAAATTAAAGTCAAGTATATTGTATCGTACATATGTAACATATTGTAAAGTGTTTCTATTACATCAACAGTCAGGCTAAAGATGGCTATCTTTAAATATCTACACAAAGGCCACAGTATTAAAATTACATACATATGGATTTTGTGTACTTTTACAATTTAACTTGCAGCTCTTGTGCTGTATAACAAAGACTTTAGGGACTTTGCTGTATAATGAGGATGTTTTCAGCCACTCTAGCAATGGACCCAACTCAGAAAAACTATCAGAAGAATACATGGATTGTTGCCGATAACCGATAGTTTCAGAAATTAACTATTGGTGCCGATTAATCGGCAAAACCGATACATCGGTCGACCTTTAATTATACATTTAAAATAAATAAATAAAATTTACCAGTAAGTTCTAAGTAAAAATTGTTTCTACTCCAGTTTTTGTGAATATTTGCATACACACACACACACCTATTTAGTTTTTATTAGTAATAGTTATAGAATATTAAATATTCTATAGTAAACATTTTTTGTAAATATAGAAATGATACAACAGAATATTTAATATAGATATATATATTGTACAGATATATAATTTGCTTGCAAAAAAATAAAAAAATAAAAAATCAGATTGGAAAATAAATAAATATATAAATAAATTTGCCAGTAATTTCTAAGTCAAAATTAATTGAGTTTTATTTTGACCAAAAACTCTTTCAAAATTCCATTTTAATGGTTCCATTAAATGTTAACAATCAAAAGTATCTTCAATTAATTGATTTTATTAAAAAATAAAACCTTCTAAAGTAAAATAGTTGATCTTTTGTGAGAAATTTAGATTAGTCGTTTAGATTAATCGATTAATCGATAAATTAGTCAGCAGATTAATCGATATAAAAATAGTCGTTAGTGGCAGCCCTATTTTAAACATGGTAAAGGAAAGTTGAGAAAGAGGGAAAGCTGTTTGTCTTCCTAAGCTCTTGGTCAGAATAAGTAAGGTACGTCAACCAGATCTGCAAGAAACAGCTATTTTACATCGAAGTGCCGAGTGATTTATGAACACAATCCACTGCTGAGAATATTGTCAGACGGTGCATTTGTATCGACACATCACTCATCTCCCTTCCACCCATCTTTTGTAATATTTCATCTTATCTTTCACTGCAGCGTGCCGCTAATTTCCTCCTCTTTGACTCTTTTCTGCTTTATCTTACTTTTCTCGTTCTTTTACTGGAAGTGTGTATGTGACAAGAAGCAAAGGCCTGGCCACAGAAGGCTATCTTTACCCTGTCACTCTTTATAACAGTTAAAAGATAGCCACAGTCTGGCTTCGGGCCAGTTAACCAGAGCGCAAAGAGGCAGAACTGCTATTCTCGCTAACCGCTAGCTGACAGCCGAGGAAGTGTCAAACCACAGGAAGTGACATGTAAAAACGTATTAAAAAACAGTGTCATTTTCCAACACAGGTTAGCAGAAATTACTGGTGCCTGCTCGACACAAAGGATCTTTCTAGAAGCTGGCTGGATAGATCGAGATTTTCTCATCTTTTCATATATTTCATTTAATCTGACAGCTCTGATGGCTTAAATACATCATTGTGGGCTAAGATAAATGACGTCTTTCACTCTCACCCTGTCAATGACAGATGGTGCAAGATTTAAGTCATTTTAACCACCATGGTTTGTACTTCGTGTTTTCGGCTTGTCTTCTGTTGTGTAGTTTGAAATCAGTTTTGTTTTTGTTCCAGTTTTAATGTTTGGTGGGAACAGTCAAATTATTTGATTAGTTAGCATGGCCCTGTTAGACCTGCTGGTAGATGGCAGAACTACATGTTTTTCCCCCCATGCAAATATTTCATTACCTATTTATATACTGAATATTGTATATAAAATAAGAGTCTATAGTGCCTTCAAAAGTTGAATCTCAATGGACTTTACAAAAAAAATAAGTACATTGAAATACAAAAAAAAAAAAAAACATGCATCAGAGCAATTATATACTTATTGTAAATACACAAAATATTATTAGTATTAGAAGAAAAAATACTAAAAATTATAAATAATAAGTAATATTTATAGAAATATTTTCTAAATATAGAAATTATACAATAAAATATCTAATATAGAATAATTAAGATATAAAAATAGCATTAAATATTTGCTTTCAGAAAAATTTAAAATAAATAAATATATATATTAAATTTATATAAATAAATTTGCCAGTAATTAAGTGAAAATTGCTTCTACACCAATTTTTAGTGCATATTTTTAGTGCATTTTTTTTAAATAATAAGTACTATTTATAGAATATTAAATATTCTGTAAAATTAAATATTTTATAAATACACATAAAATATTTGCTTGCGAAAATAAAAAAATCAGATACGCAACTATAGAATATTTAATATAGAATGATTAAAATATATAAAAATAGTATTAAATATTTCCTTGGAAAACATACCAGAGACACAACAATAGACTATATAACATAGAATAATTAAGATATAAAAATAGCATTAAATAATTGCTTGCAAAAAAAGAGACAATAGTATTTTTTTAATATAAAATAATTAAGATATAAAAATAGCATTAAATATTTGCTTGCAAAACTAATCAGAGACAACAATAGAATATTTAAAATTGAATTATTAAAATATAAAAATAGCATTAAGTATTTGCTAGAATATGTAATATAGAATAATTAAGAAAGAAGATTAAATATTTGCTTGCAAAAAAAGAAAAAAATCATAGACAAAAACAGAACATTTAATATGGAATTTTAAAAAATTTATAAAAATAGCATTACATATTTGCTTACAAAAAAGTCAGATTGGAAAGCTGTTTTACAAACAATAAATAAATAAATAAATAATTAATAGAAAATTAAAACAATTATAATAAAATTTTCTGCACCAATTTTTTGTGCATATTCACACACACACACACACACACACACACCTATTTATTTTTATTATAAATAACATTTGTAGAATATGTAATATTCTATAAATATAAAAATTATAAAACATTAAAAAACAATAAAACATTTAATATAGATTAAGATATAAAAATACCATTAAATATTGCTTGCTAAAAAATAAAAATCATAGACAAAAATAGAACATTTAATATGGATTTTTTTAAAATATAAAAATAGCATTAAATATTTGCTTGCACAAAAATCAGAAACACAGAATATTTAATATGGAATAATTAAGATATAAAAATAGCATGAAATATTTGCTTGCAAATAATCAGAGACACAACAATAGAATATTTAATATAGAAATAATTAAGATATAAAATAGCATTAAATATTTTACTGCAAAACAAATCAGAGACAACAGTAGAATATTTAAAATTGAATTATTAAAATATAAAATAGCATTAAATATTTGCTTGCAAAAAGACATAATAGAATATGTAATATTGATTTTTTTTAAATATAAAAATAGAAATAAATATTTGCTTGCAAAAAAAATCAGTAACACAACTGAATATTTAATATGGAATAATTAAGATATAAAAATAGCATGAAATATTTGCTTGCAAAAAAAATCTGACAACAATAGAATATTTAATTTAAAATGTTTTAGACAGAAAAGTAGCATTAAATATGTGCTCGCAAAAAAGAGACATAACAATATAATATTTAATATTGAATTTTTAAAATATAAAAATAGCATTAAATATTTGCCTACAAAAAAATCAGATTGGAAAGCTATGCTTTACAATAATAAAAATAATAATAATAATAATAATAAAATAATAATAATAATACATTTGCCAGTAATTTAAGTGAAAATTGTTTCTACGCCAATTTTTGTGCATTTTTTTTACACACACACACACACACACACACACACACACACACACACACACACACACACACACACACACACACACACACACACACACTTATTTATTTATTTTATTATGAATAATAAATAATATTTACATTATATTAAATATTCTATAAATATAGAAATTATACGATAGAACATACAGTATAGAACAATTAAGATATAAAAATACCATTAAATATTTGTTTACAAAAAATCTGAGACAACAACAGAAAATGTAATATAGAATAATTAAAATATAAAAATAACAAATAGTTGCTTGCAAAAAAAAAATCTGACCCACAACAGAATATTTAATATAGAATAATTAAAACATAAAAATAACATTAAATATTTGCTTGCAAAAAAAAAACAAAAAAAAAAAACAGAGACACAAAAAAGCATAATATCATGTACATACATGCATGTACGCCAGCTTTTATAAGGCGCTATACAAACTGAATTTGTTTACTGACACACAAATGCATGTGTACTCAGTCTTACACAGACATAACAATAACGTCTTTTCAGCTTACAAAAAGCTGCCTTTTTATTCTAAGTCTGATACATTGATTGTCCTGCTCTTTGCTCTGACTATGAAAAGGCTTGTGTTCATTAATTACAGTACATCCATTAAGAGCCCAAAGATGAAAAGAACATCTTCAGATCACTCATAAAAGATAAACACACACACAAACAGACAAATGAAGAAACATAACAAAGACACAGGTTATGAGTGACCAGAGAGATGGACAAACAAACATAAACAGATGAATGAGCAATGCTTTCACAGCAATGCTTTCTCCTTCATTTAAAACAGGAAGAGGACAGACGCGGCCCCATTTGTACAGGCGGATCAATCAATCACAGACATCTGCAAAGCACAGAGGGATTATTGATGTCTGATTTTTAAATGTCAAATGCTTAGTCATGAATCTGTCATTGAACACCACTGATATCTCTCCATTAGACAGAGAGAGCTCTCACACACTTCTGTCTATCGCTCACGTTCATTTGCTAGACACGCTTAGCTGAGTAGAGCACTTTAAAGACAAAATTCAGGCAGATGTTATCGAGCTACTCAAGACATTCAATTACAAGTGGGATTTTAAGGCAATAAGCTTTAAATACAAGGCTGACCATTAGAGGAGTTTAATGATTACAATTCCAGTTTACAATTCTGATTCCTCTCATGATTCGGTTCCTTAACAGGTTAATGATTATTTTAATACTTTGGAGAAAGAAATATTTAGAAATAGAAATGTAAAAGTAGTTTGAAAAAGTTTAGGAATCCGAATGGATTACATTTTTCATGCCCTATGTTTTTGATTCACTAAAAAGAAATCAGATCATAAAATAATAATAATAAAAAAAAATGTTCATAAGAGTCATTCATTCAGGAATCGGACTATATTAGTTGTCCTGTATATTTTGATTCACTATATAGAATCAGATTGAACTCATTGTCCTGTATGTTTTGGATTTAATAAAATGAACCACCTCAAAAGAGTCATTCATTAGGGAATCAGACTAAACTTGTTAAGTTGTATGTTTTTGATTCACTAAAAAGAACTGGATCATAAGAGTTGTTCATTTAGGAATCAGACTCAACTTCTTGTCCTGTATGTTTTTGATTCACTAAAAAAAAAAAAAATCAGATCATAAGAGTTAATCATTCAGGAATCTGACTAAAGTTTTTGATTCACTACAAAGAACCAGATCATAAAATAAGCAAAACAAAACAAAACAAAAAAATGTTCATAAGAGTCATTTATTCAGGAATCTGACTATATTATTTGTCCTGTATATTTGATTCACTAAAAAAAATGGCTTATAAGATTAATTTGTTCAGGAATCGGACTATACTGGTCTTGTTGTTACGCTGTATGTTTCTGAGTCACTAAAAATAAATTAGATAATAAGAGTCATTCATTCAGGAATCAGACTACGTTAATTGTTCTGTATATTTTGATTCACTAAGAAGAATTAGCTGGAAAGATTCATTCATTTGGGAATCAAACTAAACTAGTTTTTGATTCAAAAAACCAGATCAAAAGAGTCATTCATTTATTGTCAATCATTAGATGACCCAAGTTTCGCTTATGTTTTTGATTCACTAAAAGGAACTGGATTATAAACTAAACTCATTTTCCTTCACTAAAAAGATTAAACTCATGAAAGTAATTCAAAAGTACAGCATAAGAGTCATTTCTTCAGGAATTGGACCAAAATAGTCTTACAATTTGTTTCTGACTCACTAAGGATAAGAGTAATTCATTCAGGAATCAGACCAAATCCATTGTCCTTTTTGTTTCTGATTCACTAAAAAGAACCGGATCGTAAAAGTCATTTATTTAGGAATTGGACTAAACTAGTCTTGTGGTTTGTTTCTGATTCACTAAAAAGAACCGGATCATAAAAGTCATTTATTTAGGAATTGGACTAAACTAGTTTTGAGGTTTGGTTTTGATTCACTATAAAGAATCAGTTCATAAGAGTCATTGATTCAGGAATCAGACCACACTACTTTTGCTGTATGTTTCTGATTCACTAAAAAGAACCGGATCATAAAAGTCATTTATTTAGGAATTGGACTAAACTAGTCTTGCGGTTTGGTTTTGATTCACTAAAAAGAACCGGATCATAAAAGTCATTTATTTAGGAATTGGACTAAACTAGTTTTGCGGTTTGGTTTTGATTCACTATAAAGAATCAGTTCATAAGAGTCATTGATTCAGGAATCAGACCACACTACTTTTGCTGTATGTTTCTGATTCATTAAAAAGAACCGGATCATAAAAGTCATTTATTTAGGAATTGGACTAAACTAGTCTTGCGGTTTGGTTTTGATTCACTAAAAAGAATCAGTTCATAAGAGTCATTGATTCAGGAATCAGACCACACTACTTTTGCTGTATGTTTCTGATTCACTAAAAAGAACCGGATCATAAAAGTCATTTATTTAGGAATTGGATTAAACTAGTCTTGCGGTTTGGTTTTGATTCACTTCAAAGAATCAGTTCATAAGAGTCACTGATTCAGGAATCAGACCACACTACTTTTGCTGTATGTTTCTGATTCATTAAAAAGAACCGGATCATAAAAGTCATTTATTTAGGAATTGGACTAAACTAGTTTTGCAGTTTGGTTTTGATTCAATAAAAAGAATCAGTTCATAATTTAGTGAATTTTCAATTCATTAAAAAGAATCATACGAGTAATTTATTCAGAAATCTGACTTGCTGTTTGTTTTTAATTAACTTAAAATAATCACCTCAAAAGAGTAATTTATTCAGGAACTGGACTAAAATAGTCTTGCAGTTATTGATTCACAAAAAAGAACCAGATCATAAGAGTCATTCATTTAGGAAATCGGACTAAAATGGTCTTGCAGTTTGCTTTTGATTCACTAAAAAGAACCGGATCATAAGAGTCATTTATTTAGGAATTGGACTAAACTAGTCTTGCGGTTTGCTTTTGATTTACTAAAAAGAATCAGTTCATAAGAGTCATTTATTTAGGATATCGGACTAAACTAAAAAGAATCTAGTCTAATCAAGAGTCATTTATTCAGAAATCTGACTATGCTAGAAAAGCTGTTTGTTTACTGTTAACTGAAAATAATAATCTGGTAAGAGTAATTCTTTCAGGAATCAGCCTGAAAATTTTGCTGTGTGTTTTTGATTCACTAAAAAGAACTGGATCACAAGATTAATTCATTCAGAAATCAGACTACACTAGTTGTCCCGTATGTTTTAGATCTACTAAAAGAACCAGATCATAAGAGTCATTTATTTAGGAATAGACTAAAATAGTCATGCGGGTATTGATTCACTAAAAAGAATCCGATCATAAGATGAATTCATTCAGAAATCAGACTACACTAATTGTCCTCTATGTTTTTCACAATAAGAATCATTTGTTTTTACAGATTTGGTCCACATTAATGGACGAATGATTCATTTCTGCTATTCATGAGCTAGTAGAGCCATTCTCTTTCCAGACTCCCTCTCATCTTATCCCCTTTATTGTCACAGGAAGTCCATTAAACAGCAGCACAACAGAGACTACAGCACACCAGCTGCTCTGTTCCCAACAATGAAGCGCCTGACCCCTGCTTCACCACTTTCTCATGGCTGGGTGGTCAAAGCCACGACCCCTGCGAGTCTCCTCCAGCAGAGAGAGGTCAAAGGTCGTGCCCCGACCAATAAACAGCTAAAGAACCAAATATCTCCACAGCGGCGGCTGGACGACTCAATCTCCAGAAGACTGAGATTATGTGTGAAAAGAAACACCACCAAACCGAAACAATTTACTTCGCCATTGGAGAGCTTCTGGAGAATAATTTCGGAGATTTGGATGTAAATCAAAATGTTTGATTAAGAGGCTTTATAATCCATCATTCCCTGTCAGCGTCCTGTTTGGTATTGTATGAAACAGCCTCGATGCCCCAGAGGTCACGAACTCAAATAATGCGGCCTGTTCTCCAGACGCTCTTCTCTTTGAGAAGCCATTCAACCGCAATCATACAAGTGACTACAGGAAAACAATGCGTCACCGACAGTCTGTGTGGAGTCAGATATCACAAACCCAACTGGGGAAAAAAAGACATGAAAGGTAATTATTTTGTTCAATTGTTCATTTAATGTTTGTGAGGGAAAGTGTAGCATTCTGATTGAAGGTTAGAACGGTATACTTAAAAATAAAGGTGCTTAATGATGCCATAGAAATGGTTCCAAAAAGAACCTTTGAAAAACCTTTCAGTTTCATAAAAGGTTCTTTGTGGCGAAAGAAGGTTCTTCAGATTTGAAAAAGGTAAGAAAGAGAGTGAATGGTTCTTTGTGGAACCAAAAATGGTTCTTCTATGGCATCGCTGTGAGGAACCTTTTAAAGCACCTTTATTTTTAAGAGTGTAGTATGAAAGAATAGCATTAAATGAGTTTTTTTCTTTATTTTGCTTGCAATGACAACATCAATAGAAAAATCATCACCAAAAACAATCACACTTTTTTCAGACATGTTTCTCAAGCTCTCTTCCAATCTGCTATTGGCTGCTGAAGCACACAGCACTGATCCAAACTCACACCAACGCTGCTTTGTCTGATAGTTGAGCTCAAACAACAGCCCTGTTTATACCTTTACTAACATTGACCCGAAAATATGAAAATATGATAAATAATAATAATAACAATATTAATAAAAGACTCCTGTAAAATCTATTATCATTTCATTAGGGAAATAAAATCCAAATATCTACTGGCAAAAGAGAAAACAAAATAAAAATTCAGAAAAAGAAATGAAATGCAATAATTTCAAAGTCTAATCAGTATTTTATAACATAAAACAAATTCTATAATAATTTATAAATATTAGAATATAATTTTAATTTGTAGAAGAATTAAGTAAACAATAATATTAAATATTAAAATAATTATGAACAAATAATTTATAACTTATTAATGAATACAATTGTGCCTCATAATAAATTAACATATTTTACTAATTATAATATAATATAATTATTTTTTTCTCATAAGAAAATAACTTCATAGAAACAAATATGACATTTTATTAAAGGTAAAATTTTGATTAATTATAAAATATATATTTAAATATAAATATATATTATTAAAACAATAGCAAACATTTTATTAATATTTTACTAATTATAATATAAGCAATGTTTCTCATAATAAAATAACTTAATAGAAACAAATATGACATTTTATTAATAATGAGTATTTTATACATTTAAAAATAAGTAAAAATATGATATTAATAATAAAATAAGTAATAAAAATATTAATATTAAAATATGCTTTTATATTGTGTATTAACTTTAATAATAATAATAATAATAATAATAATAATAACAATAACAAACATTGTAATTATATTTCACTAATTATAATATATTTCATTCTTCTCCTAATAAAATAACTTAATTAAAAACAAATATAATATTAATAATAAAATAAATAATAAAAACAGGAATATTAAAATATACATTTATATTGGGTATTGTATTATTTAACCAATTATAATTAACTCTTCTCATAATAAAATAACTTATAATAAAAACAAAATGACATTTTATTATTTTTAAAAATTAAATATATAATAGTATTATAATAATGCCAATAATAATATGAATATTAATATTAAAATATACATTTATATTGTGCATTTATACCTTTAATAAAAATAATAATTATAAACATTTTATTCATATTTTACTAATTATATTATATTAGTAATAAAAAACTATATATTTTTCTCATAATAATAGAAACAAATATGACATTTTATTAATAGTAAGTTTAATAATAATATTATTATTATTAATAATATTTTTATTAATTATAAAAATGTAATATTATATAAATTAAATGTAATTAAATTGAAAATATACATTTATATTGTGTATTGTTAACTTTGATATTAATAATAATAGCAACAAACATTTTATTAATTATATTTTACTAATTATAATATAATAAAATTTCCTATAATAAATTTCCTATAATTAAATAACTTACATAAAATAAATTACATGTTATTAATAAGCATGTTATTAATTCAATAAATAAGAAAATAATTAAAAATGTAATATTACTAATAAAATAAATAATAAACATATTAATGTTATAATATACATGTACTTTTAACCTAAATAATTATACAAATTACATACTTTTTTAAATGTATTAATTATAAAAATGTAATACAATACAAATTAAATATAATTAAATTTAAAACATACATTTATACTGTATATTGTTTACTTTAATAATAATAATAACAACAATAACAACAACAAATATTTTATTAATTATATTTTACTTATTATAATATAATTATTTTTCTTATAATAAAATAACTTAACATAAAAAATGACATTTTATTAATAATAAGCATTTTATAAATTATAAACAATAGAAAATGTAATTTTACTAATAAAATAAATAATAAAAATATTAATATTATATTATACATGTATATTGTCTACTGTTAACTGTCAATTATTATAAAAAAGTATATGCATTTATTAAAAAGTACAAAAATGTATTAATTATAAAAATGTAAAATATAAATTTAATTAAAATATAAATTTAATTAAAATATACATTTATATTGTGCATTTATAACTTTAATATAAATAATAATTATAAACATTTTATTAATATTTTAGTAATTATATTATATTAGTAATAAAAAACTATATTTTTTCACATCATAATAGAAACAAATATGACATTTTATTAATAATGAGTATTTTATACATTTAAAAATAATTAAAAAGATGATATTAATAATAAAATAAGCAGGGGCGTCGCTGTGTCGTTCTGGGCCCTGTGCACTGACTCAGCTAAGGGGCCCCCGCTGTACTACGTTCCGGGGGGGGGGGGGGTTGATCCTCGGGGGCCCTCCCCACACTTGGGGCCCTGGTAATTTAGTCCCCCTTTTCCCCCAACTACGACGCCCCTGAAAATAAGTAATAAAAATATTAATATTAAAATATGCTTTTATATTGTGTATTAACTTTAATAATAACAATAACAAACATTGTAATTATATTTCACTAATTATAATATATTTAATTTTTCTCATAATAAAATAACTTATAATAGAAACAAATGACATTTGATAATGAACAAATAATAAACGAGTATAATATTAATAATAAAATAAATAATAAAAATAGGAATATTAAAATATACATTTATATTGTGTATTGTTAATTTTAATAATAACAACAAAACATTTTGATATATTTAACCAATTATAATTAATTTTTCTCATAATAAAATAACTTATAATAGAAACAAAATGACATTTTATTATTTATAAAAAAAATTTAATATATAATAGTAATATAATAATAACAATAATATGAATAGTAATATCAAAATATACATTTATATTGTGTATTGTTAACTTTGATAATAATAATAGCAACAAACATTTTATTAATTATATTTTACTAATTATAATATAATTAAATTTTCCTATAATAAAATAACTTGACATAAAATAAATTACATTTTATTAATAAGCATGTTATTAATTCAATAAATAAGAAAAAATTGAAAAATGCAATATTACTAATAAAATAATAAACATATTAATGTTATAATATACATGCATATAGTCTACTTTTAACTTAAATAATTATGAAAATTACATTAATTTATTAAAAATGTATTAATTATAAAAATGTGATACAATACAAATTAAATGTAATTAAATTTAAAACATACATTTATACTGTATATTGTTAACTTTAATAATAACAACAATAACAACAACAAATATTATAATTATGTTTGATTTATTATAATAGACTTATTTTTCTTATAATAAAATAACTTAAATTTATTAAAAATGTATTAATTATAAAAATGTAATACAATACAAATTAAATGTAATTAAATTCAAAACACATTTATACTGTATATTGTTAATAATTATAACAACAGCAACAAATATTTTATTAATTATATTTTACTTATTATAATAGAATTATTTTAACATGAAAAAGACATTTTATTAAAAATAAGCATTTTATAAATAATAAAATAATAAAAATTGTATTTATATATGTATTAATATTACTAATAAAATAAAAAATATTAATATTTTAATTTTTTATATGGATATTGTCTACTGTTAACTTCAATTATTGTATAAAGTATAAAAATGTATAATAAAAATGTAAAATATAAATAAAATTAACATATACATTTATATTGTGCATTTATAACTTATAAACATTTTATTAATATTTTACTAATTATATTATTAATAAAAAACTATTTTTTTCTCATAATAACAGAAACAAATATGACATTTTATTAATAATACGCATTTGATTAATTATAAAATAATTTAAAATGTAATATTCATAATAAAACACATATAAAAACTATATTATATTTATTTTACTGTATTTTAGGGCCATGCTCTGATGCAGACTAATGAAAAATGTTCAAAACTTTTCCCATGCACACTGCACTGCTATGATATTCAGTCCTCCCAAACTAAATGAGCCGCTTTCTCCTGTTACTTGCAGGTTTGAGTACCCACAAACCCCTGCATTAGGCGCCTCATTCCTCACTCAATCCATCATCAGAGCTCACGCCGGGCTTTGAAGACGGCGTCTGTTTACCTGAAGCTGCTGGCAGGAGAGATAAGGTGAAACGTACTGTAAGTCATTGAAAGAGTTCGGGTTTGGTCACTGATGAAACTGACGCTCACTGTACGGGGAACACACACTTTGTTATAGTGGTTTATAAGTGGGATTTCACAGCACATGTCACGCGTGTTAACTCAAATCACTATAAAGCCTGGATTTGTATGAAACAGCAGTGAACAGACGGACAGAGAGTGAGGGACTGAAAGAGGTGCGCTAAAATACCCCACATACAAAACTACATCTGATCAACCATGATGTCTAATCACACTGAAAACTACTTTCCTGCTTTAGAAAACCACATACTTGGAGATTATACACAGAAAAATAAATAAATGAAAAAATAAATAATACATTTTTACTGATAAAATAATTTAATCTATGACTAAAATAAAAACAATATTAAAAGATACAATTACATTACTTATGATAAGATAAATATTAATAATATTTTTTTCAGTAATAAAAATTACAATATTGGTAAAATAATAAAAATTTGAATTATATTATATTGAATAGTAATTATCTTGTGTATAATAAATATAATTCATAAATTTAAAATTAGTACTTTAATCAGTAAAAATTTATAAATATTAGTTATAGTAATTTATAGTCGAAATGGATTTAAAAAATGCATAAAATATTAAAATAAACAAACAAATAATTTATAATAGTATTGTTATGAAGCAGACGGGACAACAAGGTAAGTATAATACAGGTGATGATTTATTTATACAAGCAGCAGTGCCGGAGGTGAATGGTGAGTTCGTGAAGGTGAGTAAGACTTGAAGTGATGAATTCAGAGCTGGATGGTAACGTGAAGAGAGTAACAGGTGGCGAGACTGGAGGATTCCAAGAACGAAAGCCAGAGGGGCACAGAGAGTTTGTGGATCCGCCACCCTCCGCTGACGCGGAAGTCAGCTTACGGCCACACACCACACACACTGACGACTGGAAACTGTGTAGACACAGAGGACTGGCGCTTGGAAGACTGGAACGAGACAGAGATCAGGTAAGTACAATTGGGTAAGTAATCTTGATAGTGATACTCGCAAAGAGACACTGGAAGTCCGCTTTCTCTAGAACGAGCCCGGACAATGAGTGGTGTGTGGAGAGTGGCTTTTGTGTGCTGGTGGTGATAGAGTGCAGGTGTCCATTAATCAGTATTCAGGTGAAGGTGATCTGGGAGTGATTGTGGGTGCAGAACCTGACCAATCCGTGACACTACCCCCCTCCCCAGGGCCCGCTCCTGAGGGCCGAAGTCTCTTGCGCCGTGGTGGTCTACCTCGTCCTCGGGGTGCAGGGAACTCAGGATGACTAGCGTGGAACTCCTCAGTGAGCGTGGGATCTAGAATGTCGTCTCTTGGGACCCATGACCTCTCCTCTGGTCCATAACCCTCCCAGTCAACCAGGTACTCGAGTAGACCACCACGACGACGAGACCGGAGGATCTCCCGGACGGAATAGACGGCTCCATCTTCCAGCATGAGGGGGGGAGGAGGTTCCTCTTCGTGGTCAGGTTCTGTGGAGGGAGTGAGAGGTGGATGAAATGGTTTCAATAGTGAGACATGGAAGGTGGGGTGAATGCGATACTCAGGTGGGAGTTGAAGCCTGTAGGTGACGGGGTTGACCTGTTCCAGGATGTTGAAGGGACCAACAAACCTGGGACTTAACTTCTTGGAGGGCAGTCGCAGACGGATATCCCGAGTGGAAAGCCACACTTGATCGCCTGGCCTGAATTCTGGAGCTGGGGCCCTTCTCCGATCAGCGAAGGCTTTCTGTCTGCGTACTGCCCTCTGTAGGTGGTGATGTGCTTCGTCCCAGACCCTCTCGCTCTCCCGGAACCAGTAATCCACTGCGGGGACCTCAGATGGTTCACCATTCCAGGGAAATAGCGGTGGTTGGAATCCGAGGACGCACTGGAATGGTGTGAGGCCGGTGGATGGTTGCCGCAGTGAATTTTGGGCATATTCTGCCCAGCCCAGGAACTGGTTCCAGGAGTTCTGGTGGTTGTGGCAGAAGGTCCGGAGGAACCGCCCCACTTCCTGGATTTTCCTCTCCGTCTGGCCATTGGACTGCGGATGATAGCCAGAGGAGAGGCTGACGGTCACACCTAGGAGACGGAAGAAGGATTTCCATAGACGGGAGATAAACTGAGGACCGCGGTCCGATACAATATCCTCAGGTATTCCATACTGACGGAAGACGTGATTGAACAGGAGTTGGGCCGCTTCAAAGGCAGTGGGAAGCCCTTTCAAGGGCAGTAACTTGCAGAACTTGGAGAATCGATCCACTATAACAAAGATGCAGGTGTTTTCATCCGATGCTGGCAAGTCCGTCATAAAATCCACTCCCAGGTGTGACCAGGGGCGGTTCGGGATCGGCAAGGGATGGAGCTTACCTGCGGGCAAATGCCTGGGACTTTTGGACATGGCGCACTCCTTGCAACCCTGGATGAACCGCTGCACATCCCTTGCCATCCCAGGCCACCAGAAGCGCTCGGATAGCAGCGAGAGGGTGTTGCTGGTCCCGGGATGTCCAGTGCCCAGGGAAGTGTGGATGGAGCGAATGAGATCTACCCGTTGTGTCCTAGGAATGTAACGTCGATCAGGAGGGCAACCCGGCGGAGGGCGAGGTTCAGGAGTAGCGACACTAGGAGGAGCTGACCATTCGATGGGGTTGATGAAGATGTCTTGTGGGAGGATATTGCTGGGAGGCTCAGTGGAATCAGTGGAGTCGTGGATTCTAGACAGGGCATCTGCTCTTATATTTTTTGGACCAGGACGATAGGAGATGGAGAAGTGGAACCTTGAGAAGAACAGTGCCCACCTGGCCTGACGTGGGCACAGCCTTTTTGCATCACGGAGGTATTGGAGGTTTTTATGATCTGTGAGTACCTGGAAAGGATGATTAGCTCCCTCCAACCAGTGTCGCCACTCCTCCAGGGCGAGCTTGATGGCGAGAAGTTCCCGGTTGCCGATGTCATAGTTCTTCTCCGCCGGGCTGAACTTCCGGGAGAAATAGGCACATGGATGGAGTAAACTTGGGGTTCCGTGATGCTGGGAGAGAACTGCTCCGACTCCTGAGGTTGATGCATCCACCTCCACCACGAAAGGGAGGTCGGGATCCGGATGGCGCAGAATAGGAGTCTGGGTGAAGGCGTCCTTGAGGGATTGGAAGGCTGCGGCGGCTTCGGGGTTCCAGGTAAGTTTAGTCGGTTTTCCTTTGAGTAGGTTGGTTAATGGAGTTGCAATGATACTGTAACCTTGAATGAAACGGCGGTAGAAATTAGCAAAACCGAGGAATCTCTGGAGTTCTTTGACAGAAGAGGGTTTTGGCCAGGACGTGACAGATGACACCTTCCTCTCGTCCATACGAATACCTTCACGGTCGATGACGTATCCCAGGAATTGAACGGATGGAAGGTGGAATGAACATTTTTCTGCTTTCAGGAAGAGTTGGTGTTCCCTGAGTTTCTGGAGGACCTCCGCAACGTGGTGGATGTGTTCGGTCTCACTCCGGGAGTAGATGAGGATATCGTCAATATAGACAATCACTGACCGATGGAGAAACTCCCGGAGGACTTCATGTATGAAGTTTTGAAATACGGAAGGGGCGTTGACCAGGCCATAGGGCATGACGCAGTACTCATAGTGGCCTGTAGGGGTCACGAAGGCCGTCTTCCACTCATCCCCCTTCCGTATTCTCACCAGATTCTAAGCGCTGCGGAGGTCCAATTTGGTGAAGATGGTGGCTGACCGGAGTTGTTCGAGGGCCGCTGGGACGAGAGGAAGGGGATATTTGAACTTGACTGTGGCTTGCTTCAGAATGCGGTAGTCTATGCACGGCCGCAGCCCTCCATCCTTTTTCGCCACGAAAAAGAAGCTGGATGCAGCGGGAGAAGTGGAGGGACGAATGTATCCTTGCTGGAGAGCCTCGTGAATATACTCCTCCATGGCCTTTGTCTCCGGAAGTGACAACAGGTAGATCCTTCCCCTGGGCAAAGGAGCATCAGGAATCAGGTCTATGGCGCAGTCCCATGGCCGATGGGGAGGTAGCTGGGAAGCTCTCTTGGGGCAGAAGACGTCCTGGAAAGAGGAGTAGATATCCGGAATCTCGGTGGATCGTTGCTCCAGAGGGCTCTCGATGGATGTGGCGCAGACAGGAATGGGTCTTGGTATCGGACGTGGAACTTCTGGAAAGCACTCTGGAAAACAGTCATGGCCCCACCGGATTACCTCTCCATTGCCCCAAGAGATGATGGGATTGTGCTTCACCAGCCACGGGCGCCCCAAGATGATGTCCATGGTGGCCCCCTCCAGAACCAGAAGTTGAATGTCTTCTTGGTGAAGAGCTCCAATCTGAAGGTGGATGGATTGGCATTTACGATGGATGCGGGGTCGTGCAGTGATGGAACGTGTTATGGGCTGAATCTGGTAGACGCTCGACGAAGCTTCGGTTCGGAGCTGTAACTGGCGACAGAGGTTGCCCGAGATGAAGTTTCCCGCTGACCCGGAGTCGATGAGAGCGTGGGCTATGACAGAAGATGTGGAGGTGGTTAACTGCACACATGTAGACAGAGGATACATCTTTTCAACTTCGGACTGGATAACACTCACCGCGGTAGGAACAGGACGAAGGGGGCATTTCATCCGAACATGCCCACTGTCTCCACAATAGAGACACAAACCCCGGGTCAGCCTTCTCTGTCGCTCAGCGGCTGATAGTCTACCAGATTCAAGTATCATCGGTTCTGGTTCTGGAGGGCTGGCGGTCTCCACTGGGCGGAGGAGTGCATTTGAAGAGACATCGGAGAGAGTCTGATATGATTGCATACGGTCAGAACATCTGATACGAAAGCCAGAGGGGCACAGAGAGTTCGTGGATCCGCCACCCTCCGCTGACGCGGAAGTCAGCTTACGGCCACACACCACTGACGACTGGAAACTGTGTAGACACAGAGGACTGGCGCTTGGAAGACTGGAACGAGACAGAGATCAGGTAAGTACAATTGGGTAAGTAATCTTGATAGTGATACTCGCAAAGAGACACTGGAAGTCCGCTTTCTCTAGAACGAGCCCGGACAATGAGTGGTGTGTGGAGAGTGGCTTTTGTGTGCTGGTGGTGATAGAGTGCAGGTGTCCATTAATCAGTATTCAGGTGAAGGTGATCTGGGAGTGATTGTGGGTGCAGAACCTGACCAATCCGTGACAAGTATAAATAATTTATACATATTTTCACCATAATAAACAAAAAACTATAATTGTGTAAATAAATGCATACATAAATAGTTATTTTTTATAAATATTAATAGTTAATATTAATTATAAATAATAAAATTAATTTAGTATAATATTGCTAAAACAACAACAATAATAATAGTAAAATAATAAAAATATGAATAATACAATTTAAATATTTATATTGTGTATGATAAATATTATTCATCATTCTAGTTCAATCAAATTCAATTAAAAATTTCAACATTGTCCAAATCAATCAAATAAATACATGTGCAGTTATTTTTATAAATATTAATAAGTAATAAAATATTAATTATATTTTATTAATAAAAGTATAATATTACTAAAAGAACAAAAATAGGAATAATACAATTTTAATATTTTTTTTGTGTATAAAAGATATTGTTAATAACATTCATAATAATAATAATAATAATTATTATTATTATTATTAATCAGTATTAATTATAAAGTAATTGTATATGACTAAAATAATATAGATGTATATTAAAAATATATAATAATAACAATATTAAGAATGGTTAATTATAAAATAATGTAATATATTATTAGCATAATAATAATAATATTAAAATAATATATTCTTATTTATAATATACATTTATATTATGCATCTTATAAATAATAATAATAATAATAATAATAATAATAATAATAATAATAATAATAATAATAATACAAACTTTATTAATTCAAAAATTATTTATAACTGAAATAATAAAATATAAATGTTAAAATATGCATTAATATATATATATATAAAATAATAGAAATTAAAATTTTTTAACACTTTTAAACTATAAATGTAATATATTAGTATAATCATTAAAATAATAAAATCAGAATATTACAAATAAATTTATATTATGTATCATTAAATAATAATACTAATAACAAAATTGTATTTACTTTTATTTACACATTTTATTTACTTTGTAACTAAATATATTATAATATTGCTATTGCTAATTTAAATAAGAATATCAAAAAATACATTCATATTATGTATAATCATAATTATTATTATTTTTATATGTATATTTTATACATAAAAATATCCATATTGTGTGTCATTAAATAATAATAATAACAATAATAATTGTAATAATAATAATAATAACAACAACAATAACACATTTCATTTACTTTTTTTACTTAAGATTAATTTACACATTTTATTTACTTTATTACTTAGAAACTGAATATATTATAATATTACATACAGTACATTTTAATTAATTAAATTAAGAATACATGCATTTATGTTATACATTATAATATAAAACATATCCATTTATTTAATTAAGTGTGAAAATCATAATAAAAGTAATTTTAATATCAACATCTTAAAGGCACAGCAACAAAAACATCCAGTTTAATACTAAGTGTCAGCTAGAGGATTAAAAAAGGTCATATAAAACTAAATCATGACTTTTTTGGCACCACATTGTAAGTTTCAAAACGAAAACGTGTTATAAACAAGTGTTATAAAATATTTTTTAAAGGTCATTACTAAAGAATGGATCTTTACAGCAAACCTGCAACCCATGTGTTTGCCTTAAAGGAACACTCCACTTTTTTTGGAAATAGGCTCATTCTCCAACTCCTCCCGAGTTAATAAGTTGAGTTTTACCGTTTTGAAATCCATTCAGCCGTTCTCCTGTTCTAGCGATATCACTTTTAGCATAGTTCATTGAATCCTTTTAGACCAATAGCATCACATTCAAAAATGACCAACGGGTATCGATATTTGTCCTATTTAAAACCTGACTCTTCTGTAGTTATATTGTGTACTAAGACGATTTTCTAGGCTGATAAGATTAGGAACTACACTTCCATTCCGGCGTAATAGACAAGGAAGTTTGCTGCCGTAATAAGGCTGAAGTACGAGCAGTAATATCACACAGCACATGTGCAAATGCTAACCTAGCTGGGAACTAATTTCAGGCGCTGCGTGATATTACTGCTCCTGCTTCAGCCTTATTACGGCAGCAAACTTCCTTGACTATTACGCCGGAATGGGAGTGTAGTTCCTAATCTTATCAGCCTAGAAAATCGCAGCTTTACATTTTCCGCCGGTCTTAGTACACGATATAACTACAGAAGAGTCAAGTTTTAAATAGTACAAATATTGAAACGCGTTGGTCATTTTTGAACGCGATGCTATTGGTCTAATAGGATTCAATGATCTATGCTAAGCTATGCTAAAAGTGATATCGCCAGAACAGGAGAACGGCTGAATGGATTTCAAAACGGTAAAACTCAACTTATTAACTCGGGGGGAGTTGGAGAATGAGCCTATTTCCCAAAAAAGTGGAGTGTTCCTTTAACATCTTAAATGCACAGCAGAAAACTGGAAATGGTCATAAGAAACAACATCTTGACTGTAAGTCGAACACAGAGGAATAAAGTATGATACGACCCCTTTAAGGCAAAAAGCGAATGGTATAAAAGCATGGAGCGCTCACAGCACGACACGTGGACCAGTGTCATTAGTGTGCAGATCTGCTGGAACACGCCGGCAGGCCCGTCTCTCTCCCTCACAACCCAATTAAAGCTCTCTGTATGTTTGTCGCTCCCAGAGGCCTGTTTGGCAGATGGTACGAGCCATCAGTGGGCACAGCTGCAGCCCAGACCCTAACAAGCCTGGCATTAGAGAACTATTACTGCGACCCTCATCTCCACCTCATCCTGGCCTGTCAGCCGCCATTAGCCTTCAGATCACACGTGTGAGTAGGGTGCGCGCGTTCACGTGTGTTCGTATGGACACATTTATAGAAAAGGGTGTCGTGTGCCAGAGCGGGACGGCAGATTCGGGTCTTGGCAGCCCGACTGGGGATTAGATGCTCCTCCATCCCTCTGATCACGCATGACTGGATTGATCCGTCTGCTGCCCCGCATACAGACCAGACACACCTCACAAAGACAGTCAGTAATAAATAAAGTGAGTCATGAGTCACACGTCTTAATAAAGCAGTGTGTCACTGGAGGCTGTGTGTTACGATTAACAACTCATCCACCAATCATTACACAGCTCTCTGGAATACTTGATTCTGATTGGTCAGTCATGGCATTCTGATGTCACATATTTTTGAATTCTAAAAATGGACTAGATAAGAAGGTTCGTCAAGACAAACTTTGAAGTTGGCTTGAGAGAGCTAAAACAGGAAGTTAGAAAAAGTTTAAAAAGCAAGAAGTTTGAAGGTTTTCATTTTTTGTAGTTTTTAAAGAGGTAGATAGATCTAGAATCGTCATGTTTTAACATGATTGCCATGTTGTTAGCATTTTAGCACGATTAACATGTTGCTAGCATGTTTCTAGCATGATTAGCAAGTTACTAGCATGTTGCTAGCACAATTAGCAATTAACTAGCATGTTGCTAGCATTATTGGCATGTTTTTGCATGTTGTTTACATGTTTGAACATGAAAAACAAGTTACTAGTATGTTGCTAACATGTTTTTAGAATGATTAGAAGGTTACTAACATGTTGCTAACATGTTTCTAACATGATTAGCAATTTATTAGCATGATTAGCGATTTACTAGCATGATTCTAGCATTATTTGCAAATTACTAGCATGTTTCTAGCATTATTAGCAATTAACTAGCATGTTGCTATCATTATTGGCATTTTTTGCATGTTGCTAGCATGTTTTTAGCATGATAAACAAGTTACTAGTATGTTGCTAACATGTTTTTAGAATGATTAGCAAGTTACTAACATGTTGCTAACATGTTTCTAACATGATTAGCAATTTATTAGCATGATTAGCGAATTACTAGCATGATTCTAGCATTATATGCAAGTTACTAGCATGTTTTTTAGCATTATTAGCAATTAACTAGCATGTTGCTAACATTATTGGCATGTTTTTGCATGTTGCTAGCATGTTTTTAGCATGATAAACAAGTTACTAGTATGTTGCTAACATGTTTTAGAATGATTAGCAAGTTACTAACATGTTTCTAACATGTTTCTAACATTATTAGCAATTTATTAGCATGATTAGCGAATTACTAGCATGATTCTAACATTATTTGCAGGTTACTAGCATGTTTCTAGCATTATTAGCAATTAACTAGCATGTTGCTAACATTATTGGTATGTTTTTGCATGTTGCTAGCATGTTTTTAGCATGATAAACAAGTTACTAGCATGTTGCTAACATGTTTCTAACATGATTAGCAATTTATTAGCATGTTTCTAGCATTATTAGCATGTTGCTAGCATGTTTTAGCATGATTAACAAGTTACTAGCATGTTGCTAACGTGTTTCTAACATGATTAACAATTTTTTATCATGTTTCTAACATGATTAGCAAGTTACTAGCATGTTTCTAGCATTATTTGCAAGTTACTAGCATGTTGCTGGCATGTGTCTAGCATGATTAGCATGTTGTTAACACGTTTTATCGTGATTAGCATGTTGCTAGCATGTGTCTAGTATGATTAGCAAGTCACTAGCATGTTTCTAACATGATTAGCAATTCATTAGCATGATTAGCAAATTACTAGCATGTTTTTAGCATTATTTGCAAGTTACAAGCTTGTTGCTAGCATGATTAACAAGTTACTAGCATGTTTCTAACATTATTAGCAATTAACTAGCATGTTGCTAGCATTATTGGCATGTTTTTGCATGTTGCTAGCATGTTTTTAGCATGAAAAACAAGTTACTAGTATGTTGCTAGCATGTTTTAGCATGATTAACAAGTTACTAGCATGTTGCTAACTTGTTTCTAACATGATTAACAAGTTACTAGCATGTTTTTAACATTATTTGCAAGTTACTAGCATGTTGCTGGCATGTGTCTAGCATTATTAGCATGTTGTTAACACGTTTTAACATGATTAGCAAGTTACTAACATGTTGTTAACATGTTTCTAACATTATTAACAAGTTACTAGCATGTTGCTAACATGTTTCTAACATGATTAGCAAGTTAATAGCATGTTTTTAACATGATTAGCATGTCGTTAACATGTTTTAACATTATTAACATGTTGCTAGTATGTTGTTACCATAATTAACATGTTGCTAGCACATGTCTAGAATGATTAGCAAGTCACTAGCATGTTGCTAGCATGTTTTTATTATTAACAAGCTACTAGCATTTTGTTATCATGATTAGCATGTTGTTACCATGCTTTAGCATGATTAGCATGTTGTTAGCATGCGTCTAGCATGATAAGCATGTTGCTAGCACGTGTCTACAATGATTAGCAAGTTATTAGCATTTTGTTAACATGTTTTAGCATTATTAGCATTTTGCTAACATGTTTTAGTATGATTAACATTGCTAGTACGTGTCTATAATGATTAGCAAGCTAGTAGCATGTTGCTAGCATGATTAGCATGTTGTTACCATGCTTTAGCAAGATTAACATGTTGCTAGCATGTGTCTAACATGATTAGCACGTTGTTACCATTTGTTAACGTGATTAGCAAGTTACTAGCATGTTGCTAGCACATGTCCACAATGATTAGCGAGTTACTAGCATGTTGCTAACATGTTTCCAGCATAATTAGCAAGTTACTAGCATGTCGCTAGCATGTTTTAACATTATCAGCATGTTGTTACCATTATTAGCAAATTACTACCATTATTGGCAAGCTACTAGCATGTTGCTAGCATGATTAGCATGTTGTGCCATGCTTTAGCATGGTTAGCATGTTGTTACCATTTTTTAATGTGATTAACAAGTTATTAGCATGTTGATAACATGTTTCTAGCTTGATTAGCATGTCGCTAGCATGTGTTGTTAGCATGTTTTTAGCATGATTAGTAAGTTGCTAGCACATGTCTACAATGTTTAAAAAGTTACTAGCATTTTGCTTACATATTTTAACAGTATTAGCATGTTGCTAGTATGTGTCTATAATGATTAGCGAGTTACTAGCATGTTGGTAACATGTTTCTAGCATGATTAACAAGTTACTAGCATGTTTCTAATATGATTAGCATGTCGCTACCATGTTTTAACATTATCAGCATGTTGGTAACATGAATAGCAAAATACTAGCATTAACATGTTGTTAACATGTTTTAATGTAATTTGGAAGTTACTATCATGTTGTTAACATGTTTCTAGCATGATTAGCATGTTGTTAGCATGTATGTTGATAGCATGTTTTTATCATGATTAGCATGTTGTTAACACATGTCTACAATGATTAACAAGTTACTAACATGTTGCTAACATGATTAACATGTCTCTAGCATGTTTTAGCATGATTAGCATGTTGTTAGCATGTGTCTAGCATGATTAACATGTTAACATGTTTTAACGTGATTAGCGAGTTACTAGCATCTTGCTAACATGTTTATAACATGATTAGCATGTCGTTAGCATTTTGTTAGTGTTTTTAGCTTGATTAACATGTTGGTAGCACGTGTCTAGCATGATTAGCAAGTCACTAGCATGCTGCTAGCATATTTCTAACATTCTTAACACGTCACTAGCATGTTGCTAACATGTTTTTAGCATGTTGCTAACATGTTTTAGCATTATTAGCATGATTAGCAAATTACTAGCATGTTTCTAACATGATTAGCATTTTGTTAACATGTTTTAGCATTATTAGCATGACTAGCAAATTACTTGCATGTTTGTAGCATGATTGGCATGTTGTTACCATGCTTTAGCATTATTAACATGTTGCTAGCATGTGTCTAACATGATTTACATGTTTTAACGTGATTAGCAAGTTACTAGCATTGTGTTAACATGTTTATAACATGAACAGCATGTCGCTAGCATGTTTTAGCATTGTTAGCATGTTTATCAAATTACTAGCATGTCGATAGCATGTTTTAGCATTATTAGCATGATTAGCAAATTACTAGCATGTCGCTAGCATGTTTTAGCATTGTTAGCATTATTAGCAAATTACTAGCATGTCGATAGCATGTTTTAGCATGGTTAGCATTATTAGCAAATTACTAGCATGTCGGTAGCATGTTTTAGCATTGTTAGCATTATTAGCAAATTACTAGCATGTCGCTAGCATGTTTTAGCATTGTTAGCTTGATTAGCAAATTACTAGCATGTCGGTAGCATGTTTTAGCATTGTTAGCTTGATTAGCAAATTACTAGCATGTCGCTAGCATGTTTTAGCATTGTTACCATGATTAGCAAATTACTAGCATGTTGCTAGCATGTTTTAGCATTGTTAGCATTATTAGCAAATTACTAGCATGTCGCTAGCATGTTTTAGCATTGTCAGCATGTTGAATTTTTTATTACATTTATTTCTTAACATAAAACACACCATATATATATTTTTAATTAAATATTTGCATATTTATGTAAATAAATAAATATTTTTATACTGACATTGAATTCTAAAACCAACTATTGTCTAATATCTCTCATGTAAATCCATACGAATAAAGCAAGTTCAAACTATTTACAAAAAAAAATTAATGTAACAATATAAAATATAAATAAATATGTATTGCAAATGAATTCAAATCAGTTTTAAACAAAACTATTTTAAATAAATGCATTATATATTTTTCTCACATAATAAAATCATTTTATTCTTAAATCAACATTTCTCAACATAAAATACACTATAAAAGAAACCATTTATAAATAAAAAAATGTTTTAAATGGATATTTTTTTACATTTTCTCACATAAAAAAAATATTTCATACTAAAATCAGTATTTCATCAGTTGTTCATCAATATTTTCAAAGTAAAACTAAATAAATTAAAAACATTATGATAATATACAAAATTCTCTAATGAATATGCATTTCAGTAAGTGAATCAGATGTTGATTCAGGAATCGACTGATTCAAAACGTTAACGTTTATGAGTCTTTTTGAATGATTCATTAAAACAGCTGGCTCTTCAACACTAAAAAGCGCAACTTAAGTGCATTTAAAACAGAATTCACCTATATTACATATCAAATGTGATGCATCAAATCAGATTTAGGGACGCAACGTTGCCAATGAAAGTTTTTGAATGTGATTTAACAGTAAGAGCTATCTGCTCTCAGGATGGGCTGCTTCAGGAACTGCTACATGGAGAGGGGCTCTAGCAACAATATCCATCTCCCATCATTCCCTCCAGCCATCTGTGCCTGCATCTGAGCCTGGCTGACAGGCTTCACACTTACCGAGTGTGAAATTAGCATGTGTGTGTGTGTGTGTGTGTGTGTGTGTGTGAGGAGCACTGGGGGTGTGGGGAGCTCCATTAAACCAATGTAGTACGTGTGTGTTCGGGGTTGTGTATAAGTGTCGTGACTGTGTGAGTGTGTGTTGGGTCCCAGAGGAAGGCACAGGTGTTTGGGTCGACTCTCAGCGGCCTGGGAAGCACAAAGCCTGCGTTCGCTGGGAATCTGATCCGCCATGGTCCTCCCCTGAATTAAGCTAATTAACCTTCGGCCCGGAACATCATTCTCCAGTATCAGGGTGAGCCGTTCACGTCAACAAATGTCCGTAATTGACTATTGAACTTCGCTCAGTGGTTTGTGCAACCTGACCCCTTAACTGTGACCTCTGGTTTAGTGACCGCGCTGACATCTGCCTTCGGTGGGGAATTAATCACGGGTTATGTATGGAATCAAATACTAGAGAAATGCTTAGCTGGATCACAATAATCCACAAGTAATCCACACCACTCCAGTACATCAATTGATGTCTTATGAGGCCAAAAGCTGTGCGTTTATAAGAAACAAATCCATCATTGCCAACAAACCATTGCTTTTCAGCCAAAATATGAGTCCATAATAACGCTTCCTCCAGTGAAAAAGTTGCCAAATCAGGAATCAGGAGAGAAATATGCACAGTTTAAGCAACATTTACAATTAAAAACAGTCCAAAATAGTAATAAATATGTTGATTTTAATTCGAAAGGACAACAGATGATGGACTGGATTATGGACTCGGCTATATTTTGGCTAGAAGCAACCATCTTAGACCAGCTCATGACCAGCTAAGAATCATCTTAAACCAGCTAAGGATCATCTTAAACCAGCTAAGGATCATCTTAAACCAGCTAAGGATCATCTTAAACCAGCTAAGGATCATCTTAAACCAGCTAAGGACCATCTTAAACCAGCTAAGGACCATCTTAAACTGATCCTTATCTGGTTTAAGATGGTCCTTAACTGGTTTAAGCTGGTCCTTAGCTGGTTTAAGATGGACATTAGCTGGTTTAAGCTGGTCCTTAGCTGGTTTAAGATGGTCCTTAGCTGGTTTAAGATGGCCCTTAGCTGGTTTATGCTGGTCCTTAGCTGGTTTAAGATGGTCCTTAGCTGGTTTAAGCTGGTCCTTAGCTGGTTTATGCTGGTCCTTAGCTGGTTTAAGATGGCCCTTAGCTGGTTTATGCTGGTCCTTAGCTGGTTTAAGATGGTCCTTAGCTGGTTTAAGCTGGTCCTTAGCTGGTTTATGCTGGTCCTTAGCTGGTTTAAGATGGCCCTTAGCTGGTTTAAGATGGCCCTTAGCTGGTTTAAGATGGTCCTTAGCTGGTTTATGCTGGTCCTTAGCTGGTTTAAGATGGTCCTTAGCTGGTTTAAGATGGTCCTTAGCTGGTTATGCTGGTCCTTAGCTGGTTTAAGATGGTCCTTAGCTGGTTTAAGATGGTCCTTAGCTGGTTTATGCTGGTCCTTAGCTGGTTTAAGATGGTCCTTAGCTGGTTTAAGATGGTCCTTAGCTGGTTTATGCTGGTCCTTAGCTGGTTTAAGATGGCCCTTAGCTGGTTTATGCTGGTCCTTAGCTGGTTTAAGATGATTCTTAGCTGGTTTAAGATGGTCCTTAGCTGGTTTAAGCTGGTCCTTAGCTGGTTTAAGCTGGTCCTTAGCTGGTTTATGCTGGTCCTTAGCTGGTTTAAGATGGCCCTTAGCTGGTTTATGCTGGTCCTTAGCTGGTTTAAACCAGCTAAGAATCATCTTAACCAGCTAAGGACCAGCTTAAACCAGAAAAGGATCTGTTTAAACCAGCTAAGGACCACCTTAAACCAGCTCAAACCAGCATTCATGCTTCAAAACCTACCTAACCAGCATATGCTGGCTCAACAGTGATTGTTTCAGTAGTGACAAAAGGGACCATAAATCTTTATTTGGGAAAAATAAACTAAATGTTAGTACAGTTATGCAATTTTGTCGTATGTTTTAGTATAGTGTTTTAGTATGCGAGTTCTGTAATGGGATGTGGACGCTACCAAAACATTACTGTCACTACCGAAAATGTGCAATCACAACCGAAACATGGAATGTTTTGTATAAAATAAGGTATACTGAATTATCAACTAAGATGTTATGATAGTGTTTGGTTCAATGTATATTCAAACCAATGAATCCTTAACTTTGAAATCAGTATGATTTGCCTGTTACAAAGAAAAATTGGATTCAAAATACAACAAATCTCATAAATCACACTTGAAATATTGTTAAGATTTTAATTGTTATTGATTTCCCTCTCAAAACTTTCTAACCAAGTAGCAAAAAATATATTTACAAGGAACATGTAAGCAAAAATCTTAATAGGTCAATATAACCCTTTTTATTAAATTATATATTGCTGTGTTTCGCTAGTCACAAATTTGGGGAGAGAACAAATATGCCAAAACTTTCTGAAAATACAATTTCAGAATTAACTGTACAATTACCTTGTATATTATAAAAAATTTTTCAAGATGTTCCTAACTCTGGTCCATACAAACACTAAAATAACACTGGTCTTTGTGTACCAGATACTATTACAGAACTAAAGCAAGTGAACAATCAAAAAATATTGCATATCAAGCTCATTTCTGGCAATAACCATTAAAACTCCAGATATAGTACACCATTTTTATTCATTCGCCGCCTTAGCACCGTCATCTCCCTGAGTGGAGATTGATAACATGTCACTTTAATCTCATTTCACTTGCATTTTAAGGCTGTAATGTTATGAGCGACATTATGATTTTTTTTCCTGAGTAAAGCTTTAGCCAATTTTATTCCCCCATTTGCTTACAAAAAACACAGACTCTGCAAATCTTCTAATACGCCTAATTTATTACGGAATATTTTGTAAACCACTTGCTTCAAGTACAGAGAAAAATAGACTATACCTTCAAAAATGCTTATGACTTAAAATAAATTGAACGTTGGACTTGAGATATCCAGGAAAATGAAATATGATGAAATAGTATTTTAGATTAAGCCACTTTTGTGTTCTTCTTTACTCAAGACTTTGTAGGTTTCCATCAGACTGAAAACTGAGTCTGTGACTCTTTATCAATGATTCATTGAAAGAACCAGATCATGACAGTCATTTCTTTGTGAATTATACTATGCTGAACATTTCCAGAACATTTGGAACAAGTGTTTATTAAATGTTTTTGCAACATAAATTGTTAGCTGGCGGACGAGTATCACAAAGCAGTTGTAGTATTCATGTGTCAAATAATCAATCTAGTATACTCTGAAAGACCAAAACATTAAACTGACTGCAAGACGATAGCTGAGAACTCTCTAAATATCTGTATGTGGCTTTAAAATGTATTGGGTTTGTCAAATGCTATCATTTATATTTTTAAGAAAGTTCTGTATTTGTGGTTGAGACCAAGAAAAATAGGCCCAACATCCCGTCATGAGATCAGGGCCCATATAGGTCTGCTAAGAACGACTCCTAACAGCTAACAGCTCATCCGTCAGTATCTCCAGCTGATTTCTATTAGGAGTAACCATTAGCCCCCTCAGTTCAGCTTTTTACTGCAGGAGTAAGTGAGTGCCGGTGAGAAGCCATGTCAAAACCTCTCACAATCTCACAACCGCCTCCAGAAATACTTTGTTGTTAGTATTGCGCTCAAAAAGACAAAAGACGTGAGCGCCTCTTGAAAGAAGATTACAATTGCATCCACATTTTCAGGTCACATTATTTGATTTACAGTCTTAAATTCTGTTAAACACTGAGGTCAGTTTGCACTGTTTTTTTTTTTTTTACAAGCACTCATTTTATACACTAAAATGTTAGTGTTATGGTATTTGCACTGAATTTTTCTCTATAGAACATTTTCATCACGGGTCATCAATCGGCCATATAAGGTAAACAATGCCACTGAACCCAACAAAACTCATTGATTATTGCTGCTAAAAAAATGGTCAGTTATTGTCATTTTTTGGGCTGTACTAATCAATCTAACTGAGAAAAACACTATAGATTGACAAAAGTTATAACAAATCAAGGAGAAAAGTGCAAAAACTGTCTGACGAACAGTCATTTGTGGTTTGGCCAAACTAAACCAGAATTTCCAGGGCAAGAATCTTGACAACATTCATGTTTGTTCTTTTCATTTCCGGTCAGGTAGGTGAAATATTAGGCTAATATCTTAATTAATACTGCTTTATGTATCATTTTTACCACCTATTAACTTTAGTTTGTCAAAATATTGTGTCCTTTTCTTTTCTACCTACCTTCTCTATATGATTTAGCAGCTTCCAAATGTTTTTTTTTTCCGTGGTTTAGACAACATAAATTACCAGAACAACGTATTCAGTATATTAACCGTGCAATCTATGCTGTTGTTTACAACCGAGTATGGCCAAAATGGCCGCGCATCCGGGTAACTGACCAAATCGTGAGGTAAATTCAAACCCTCTATTAAATAAATGAACGTGTAATAGTGTTTGCTATTATATAACAGTATAAAATTCACACTACTCGCCTAAATCTTAAATTAAAAGTTATCTGTCCAAACTAACGGCAAGAAAACTAATTCATTTCGCCAATCGGTTCCTTTGAAGTGAACCAACTGATTCAATACACTGATGATGATGATGATGTTCCAAATATCATGCTAACATACAACTCTTACAATTTCTGCTGTATATGTTCACAGTAAGAAAAAGTTAAGTAATTATCAGACGAATGGCAAAAGTTAAAATATTTATAAGGAAAATGAATTTAAAAGGCAAACTATAACCATTCATTAAAAAAAAAAAGATGACTGGACAGCATGTAATACTGCGTCTTTTAGTTGAAAAAAAAGCGTCTTTGCCTGTTTATTCGTCGCTGGAAAACGATAGGATGCATTTGCAGGTTGGATTTCAATGGGTTGTCGGTAAATATCCACTTAATACAGCTTGTTTTATGTTGTTTACGGACTTGAAAAGCCGTGTTTTATCCGAATGATTTAAACCGTTTCTAGAACCATTCAAAGATTTCGACTCAAATGAGTCACTGATTCGCGAATCGATCTTTACGAGTTGTGAACAGTTGACAGAGAAAATAACATAGAGGAGGTAAAGTTTGTCTGCTACTTAATAATTGTTGTTTATGTCAACATGTCAATATAGTTTTTTAGCGATTCACAAACGCCTTGTAAATTGATTCCTTTAAATCAATAAAAAGAATCGATTCAATTGAACGATTCATGTGCGAACTGGGCATATTCAGAACTCTGAATCTTTCCCTGATAAATGGGATCTCAAAATTATAATATATGCTATTATTATGATAATACTGTATCAATGTTGTATTGTATTTAAATATAATATTTAAACTATTCACTCCTGTACAATCCTGTCATCTTCAGCGATTCACAAACGCCTTGTAAATAGATTCCATAAAAAGAATCGATTCAAAAGAATGATTCATGTGCGATCTGGGCATATTCAGAACTCTGTGAATCTTGCCCGATAAATGTGATCTCAAAATGATAATATAGGATAATATTATGATCATGAATCAATATTGTATTGTATTTAAATATAATGTTTCAAATATTCACTCCTGTACAATCCTGTCATCTTCAGCAATTCACAAACGCCTTGTAAATAGATTTCATTAAATCAGTAAAAAGAATCGATTCAGTTGAACGATTTATGTGCAACTGGGCATATTCAGAACTATGTGAATCTTCCCCGATAAATGTGATCTCATATAGAAATTATAATATAGACTGTATCAATATTGTATTGTATTTAAATATAATGTTTAAAATATGCACTCCTGTACAATCCTGTTAGCTTTTTACGTAAAGTTTACAGAGGACATTTCCTTTAACCCAAAAATGATACGTAATTCAAAATGTGGATAAAAAAAAATCACTGAAAACTCATTATGAAAAATTCCATCATAATATAATCTCAAAGTACAATATTATAATAAAGTATAAAATAATCCTTGTCTCTTATATCCTGTCTTCTGAATCAGAATATATGTTGAGTATTTTTCCCCCCCATGAAATAAGCCCTAAATTGCTTCCAGGCTATTTGTGCACTAGATCCACATCTTGGTTTACACATATTGGCCTCTGATAATTATGTCGATCTTCAGCCACAAGTCGTACATCTGTGTTTTTGGTTCTAATTGGCTCTTGTGGCCTCAGGTTTGTGCTCTTGTCCAGGTGTCATGGTGTACAGCAGTGGAGACGGGCTGAATCTGAGGCTAATTGGTGTTAATTCACCATCTGCTGAACAATGAAGCAGACCGAAGCACTCTGGCATGAGGAAACGTCAACATCGTGGGTCAAGAGGTCAGAAACAGCGAAAATATATATATAGATATAGATGAGGAATGCTGTAAATCAGAGGTCTCAAACTCAGTTCCTGGAGGGCCGCAGCTCTGTAGAGTTTAGCTCCAACCAGCTCTAACTCACACCTGCTTGGAAGTTTCTAGTAATCCTGAAGACCTTGATTAGCTGGATCAGGTGTCTTTGATTAGGGTTGGAGCTAAACTGTGCAGAGCTGTGGCCCTCCAGGAATTGAGTTTGAGACCAGTGCTGTAAATAGTCACTGAGTGAAACATTTTGGTCTCTGAGAGTAGAGATAATGTACCTAATTTAATTGATTCATCATAGTGTTTGACAGTTACAGTATCATGGTTATATTATATTGTTATATATAAACAGTATCTCACAAAAGTGAGTCCCCCCCTTACATTTCAGCAACCATTTTAGTATATTTTCTCAAGGGACAATACTATAGAAATGAAACTTGGATATATTTTAAAGTAGTAGATGTGCAGCTTGTAAAGCAGTATAGATTTACTGTCCTCCAAAAAGAACTCAACATACAGCCATTATTGTCAAAATAGCTGGCAACAAAAGTGAGTACACCCTAAGTGATAACAGCAGTATGTTGTTTAACCATGCAAAACCACATGTCCTATTTATCATGTTTATGTTTTGGTCTGCTTGACAGCACCATACAAAGTTGTGTATCTTGTATTAGAGCACTTAAAATTAGGTGCTTTAAGTACAATTCTCTCATACTGACCACTGGATGTTCAACATGGCATCTCATGGTAAAGAACTCTCTGAGGATTTGAGCATTAGAATTGTTGCTCTCCACAAAGAGCCAAGGCTATTAGAGGTTCAGTTACACCCTGAAACCGAGTTACACTACAGTGGTCAGGGTCATACAGAGGTTTTCCAAGGCCTCGCAAGGGTCTATCAGCCAAGTTGAGCACTCGTTTTGTATGTCAAAAAAAACATATGCTTGAGTGCTGCCTGCATTGCTTTAAAGGTTGTAGAAGTAGAAGGTCAGCTTGTCAGTGCTCAGACCATACGCCACACACTGCAACAAGTCAGTTTGCACGGCATCGTCTCAGAAGGAAGGCCTCATCTGAAGCTGGCTCACAAGAAACCCTGCAAACAGTTTGCTGAAGACAACCAAGTCCAAGAGCATGAATTACTGGAACCATGTCCTGTGGTCTGATGAGACTAAGATAAACATGTTTGGCTCAGATGGTGTCCAGCATGTGTGGCGATGCCCTGGTTAGGAGTACCAAGAAAATTTTGTCTTGCCTACAGTCAAGCATAATGGTGGTAGCATCATGGTCTGGGGCTGCATGAGTGCTGCTGGTACTGGGGAGCTGCAGTTCATTGAGGAAAACATTGATTCCATTATTTACTGTACATTCTGAAGCAGAACATGATGCCTTCCCTCCAGAAACTAGGCCGATTGGCAGTTTTCCAATGATAACGATCCCAAACACACCACTAAGATGACAACTGCCTTGCTGAGGAAGCTGAAGGTGATGGAGTGGAAGTATGTCTCCAGACCTAAACCCTATTAAGCACATGTGGGGCATCCTCAAGTGTAAGGTGGAGAAGCACCATGTGTCTAACATCCAGCAGCTCTGTGAGGAGTGGAAGAGGATCCCAACAACAACCTGTGCAGCTCTGGTCAATTCCATGCCCAGGACGATTAAGGCAGTGCCAGATAACAATGGTGCTAACACAAAATATTGACACTTTGGACAAGTTCACTTAGGGTGTACCAGCTATTTTGACAATAATGGC